>NC_047018.1:41841862-42018919 GCF_902652985.1 Pecten maximus
CCTTTAAATACCAACAATTTTTCACTCTAGTACAAATTGCAGCCACACTAATGTAAGAAAATATAGTTTGTATTCAATAGAGAACTCTTAAATATCCTCAATTAATGGCCTCTGGCTGTAGGTCATGCATTCGTAATACATAATACAGTTTATGAATACGATGTCATTTAGATGCTTCCTTTTCTCTATCGGATATAATGTGATCATCGTAGGAAACAAACATTTAGATGACGTTGGATTTTTTTCATGGTCATTGTTATGGAATGCTTAATTTGAAAACAAACATGCCTAGAAATGGAATAGGAACCATTTGTTGAAACAAACTTAATACCAAAAAGAACAAATACTACTTGCAGTTAGTAATACGTTATTCAACCAAAATAGATATTCTTTTATTGATACAGTGAATAAGTAAAATCTGTTTGCATGGAAATGGTCAACAATTGTTCCAAATACCAGATTGATTATACGTGGATTCAGATTTCTCCTAAATTACATGATGTCTTTATGCACAGTCCAAATATAGACACATAACCATCAACGTCACTTGTGTTGTAATAAAAAAGGAACTCGCGTCCACCGCCCGTGACTCGGCTTAATGGTAAACTAGTTACAGTTTCATAGAGTCTATCTTTATTAGAAATCTTCATTTCTCAGCATAAAATTGGAGAGCCCAGTCGAGTGCCTGGGTTGTCAATATACCATTAAAGAGATACGCACAAATATCGATATTTTTCTTCATTTTGAACACGACAAATTATCAAATTGAAAATGAATGTTCCGAAGATGACTATAGACAGGTTGATGTATTTGTTGTCTTAGTTTAACTGATATTTTTGATATTGAAATCCAATAGGATGTTGTAACATCATTGACTCGACGCGATGGAGAGCTGTGCTGGCCTAGATATGTATATGTTGAGTATACAATCAAAGGGAGACAAGCCAGAACCTAAATTGGAACATAGAGTTTAAACATACGTGAACATTATCAAGTAGATCAGACAAAATAAAACAATATCTATATAACTTCTGATATTATTAATACATGTATATGATCAAGAATGAGGTTGAAAAAAGTCATCTAACAATGACTGTATCAACATTTACAGACAATCACCTTTCCATAGGATACATGACAAAATTTGGTACAAGATTTGAATGTGATAATAGCAGTCCATATTACATATTGTACTGTGGACTATGGAATGGTATGACACTTCTCGTTATAGCATAAAGAAGTTTATGATAATTTCTTTTCTCACCTCCGGATACATATTACCGCTATTCCCGACCAGTACATGTCCTCGATCCCATTGGGACTTGACACGAATTTCCTATAGAATTATATGTAACATATGATAAATATAATACATATGGATCGCAAGTTGTGAATTCGTGTCAAGACATGCCATATCTCCCTTCCGTGTACTTCCTTCCTTTCCCCTCTCCCCTCCCTCAATTCCCAATCCTCCCTGCGTTCTCCTTTCCCTCTCGCTTTTTATTTATTCTTTTCCCCTCCGATTTGTTTTGGATTTGTCTATCGCCACTTTTTCAAATTTATACGAAAATGAGGATGTAAATAGCTCGTTTGACTCCGAATACAAACCATACATGTGTTTTAACCTATAAACCTTACCTATTTGTCACAACGGTTTTCGAAATTAACGTGGTGGGTAAAATTCATTTCTTATTGAGCCATACACAAACATATCTTGTCACGTGACATGGACAGACATATGTGCGTACATTACATGATAGGTTGGGGCAGTACCAGTAAATATGTGAATTGTGCTTTGTTGGCCAACCATTATTGAAGATATCTGAGATCAGCTACAGTGTGGGTAAGCCACATACACCGGGGAATGGTCTCTGACGCAATTGGTCTGTTTTCCGGAATACTAATGCCGGCATCGGTTCCAATACTAGACGGTTTCCGGGGCATTCTGTATCAAATACAGGCATTGTTGGTGGTTTCATTCAATTTAGTAAGAACGGAGAGTAATTGAGGGAAATATATGTATTCTGATTAAACCAAGACCCTCGTATTAGACATGCGTCTATTTCTAGATCTCTCACACTGACTGTAAATTGTGTCGATTGATTTCTATAACTGCTTCTGACGGAGAGAGCTGTTCTTTGTATCCGCTTGAGAGTAGGCAACCCCAAGCTATGCACGTGCATGTTGGAATGCAGATAGAAATTACTTATACAGACATGGAAACATCTTTAGGAAACTGGGTATTATTGATACCGTGAACGAGATTTTCTTCCTTTTAATTGAATAACACAGGACTCCGCAAACAAAGACAGATCGGGAAGGGCTGATAATTTGAACAGTTCATCGTCTATTTCTGATGGAAGCAATCAAAATTGATGAAATGTCTGTCACGCCTGAAGTTTGCAATAGAATTGTCGACGGCGGAAACAAGATTGATGCGATTATGTTGCATTGGATTCCCGCGCGGGTGAACTCGTACACTCACTCTGCCAACCCCTCCCGAGCCATGATGGATGGTTGGCAACTGAAGATGACCACTACGCAGGCCTGCAAAGGGTATTCACCAGCAATCGAATAAGAATCCTTCGTCAGATGTCGACAAGGTCCTCGTCATAAGCCTTTGCGTTGCTGTTAAAGGGCCGTTCTCAAGAGCACGGTACCAGGTGGAGTAAAACTAGCACGAGAGCCAATTATGGCAGGAATTCATGCCGGAGAAACAGCGAAAGAAGAAGTCGTTGACGTGAAGGAGCACGCGCCAGTTACCGGACACTGACAAATCCATCACGTATTTCCTGTACGCGCACTCTCACATATGGAATGAAACACAAACCGATAATTAGCAAAGCATACGATTGAAATGTTATAACTGATATCATGACGAACCTGATAGTACGGTATGTATCAGGAATTGGAGTGCGTGTCAAAAATTGACAAAATTCTATATGACGTGTAAAACCAGCCATTTTGATGAAATGCTAATTTTATTGTTTTAATTTGATTATCAATGAAAACATAAATATCAGAAATCAAAACTTACTTCGAATATTGACTAAAATCTAGTCAACCAGAACCATTGGAATAACGATTAAAATCACTCACACATAGCTCACACAGTATTTACACACAATACTAACAACTCAAACTTACATACATTACACAAACACACACAGCACACAAACACACACAGCACACAAACTTACACAGCACAAAACTTACACACAACACTTACACTTACACACAACACATAAACTTACAAACATCACTCACACAGCATACACACAACACTAACAGCTATTACACCTACGCACAAAAACCATATACAACACTCCCACACAACACACAAACTTACACAACACACTCAACTTGCATACAGCACACAAACTTACATATAACACAAACTTACACACACCATTTACACTTACAAACAGCACTCAAAATGACACAAGCTTTCACACAACACACAAAATGACACACAACACACAAACTTTCACACACAACACAAACTTTCACACAACACAAACTTTCACACAACACACAAACTTTCACACAACACAAACTTACACACATCACTCACACAGCATACACACAACACTAACAGCAATTATACCTGCACATAAAAACCATATACAACACTCCCACACAACACACAAACTCACACACCACGCACAAACTTACATATAACACAAACTTACACACAATACTTAATTGTGGTTAACACTCACAAACGTCACTCACGCTATCAAACAACATCCACACGCACAGACATCAATCACGCTATGAAACTCTCACAAACAACACTGAGTAGTACAAACAACACTCACATTCATACACAATAGTTACACCCACAAACAACACTCACAAATAACACTCTCACTCACAAACGACATTTACACTCACAAACATCACACACGCTAATAAAAAACACTGACAAACAACACTCACACTCACGAACATCACTCATGCTAACAAACACCACTGACTAGCACAAACAACGCCCACATTCATATACAACACTCACACTCAAACAATACTAACACTCACAAACAACACTCACACACACAAACAACACTCACAAACAACACTCACACTCACAAACAACACTAACTCAAACAACACTCACACACACAAACAACACTCACACACAAACAACACTCACACACAAACAACACACACACAAACACACACACACAAACAACACTCACACAAACAACGCACACACACAAACAACACTCACACACAAACAACACACACACAAACACACTCACACACAAACAACACTCACACACAAACAACGCACACACACAAACAACACTCACACACAAACAACACTCACACACAAACAACACTCACACACAAACAACACACACACAAACACACACTCACAAACAACACTCACACACAAACAACACTCACACACAAACAACACTCACACTCAGAAACAACACTCACAAACAACACTCACAAACAACACTCACACACAAACAACACTCACACACAAACAAAACACACACAAACAAACAACACTCACACACAAACAACACACACACAAACACACACACAAACATCACTCACACAAAACAACACACACACACACACACAAACAACACTCACACACAAACAGCATTCACACTCACAAACAACACTAACTCAAACAACACTCACACTCACAAACAACACTCACAAATAACATTCACACTCACAAACAACGCTCATACTCACAAACAACACTCACACACACAAACAACACTCACAAACAACACTCACACTCACAAACAACACTAACTAGCACAAATACTCACAAACAACATTCACACCCACAAACAACACTCGCGCTAACAGACAACACTCACACACAAACAACGCACACACACAAACAACACTAACAATCGCAAACAACACTCACAAACAACACTCACGCTAACAAACAACACTCACACTCACAAACAACATTCAAACTCACAAACAACATCCACACTCACAAACAACACTCACACTCAAACAACATTTTCACTCAGAAACAACATTCACACACACAAACAACACTCACTCAGAAACAACACTAATCCACAAACAACACTCACACACGAACAACATTCACAATCACAAACATCACTCACACTCACAAACAACGCACACACAAACATCACTCACACAAAACAACACACACACAAACAACACTCACACACAAACAGCATTCACACTCACAAACAACACTCACAAACAAACAGCATTCACACTCACAAACAACACTCACACACGAACAGCATTCACACTCACAAACATCACTCACACTCACAAACACACACTCACAAAAACAACACTCACACACAAACAACACTCACACACAAACAACGCACACACACAAGCATCACTCACACAAAACAACACTCACAAAAACAACACTCACACTCAAACAACACTCACACACAAACAACGCGCACACACAAATATCACTCACACAAAACAACACACACACAAACAACACTCACACACAAACAGCATTCACACTCACAAACAACACTAACTCAAACAACACTCACACTCACAAACAACACTCATAAACAACACTCACACTGACAAACAACATTCACACTCACAAACAACACTTACACACAAACAACACTCACACACAAACAACACTCACACACAAACAATGCACACACACAAACATCACTCACACAAAACAACACACACACAAACAACACCCACACACAAACAACATTCACACTCACAAACAACACTTACACACGCACAAACAACACTCATACTTACAAACATCACTCACACTCACAAACAACACTCACATCTAAACACAACACTGTTATACAACAGTCCCTCTTCACATATCAATTTTGTTTACACAAAATACATCTGTAATACTTTAACTCAGATAATTTACACTTTAAGTCACAAATAGTTTCAACAGCATTTACTTTTAACAAACTAATCTATAATAGTAGAGCATCAGAGTATTACATTGTCAAAATTTTTACACGAGAAAAGCAGCACACCTCAGAAATGGTGCCCAATTTATTTTGACGACGAAGAAAATTATCTTTGAAACTATTGTAATCATACGGGAAAACACGACCTTCAGTTTTCAAAATTACCTTTATTTTGAAAATCAAGGGAATTCCTACCGGATTCTTGTTTGGAGAAGTTATTAAGCCAATGAAATTGGTACGTGGACGTCATTCTTTAGTAATTACGTGGAAGGCTGATTATAAATTCACTCAATAATTGTATGCCTCCAAACGGCACAGAATTTCCGCCCAAGACAACCGTGTAGTTTGTTCCGGCTGAGTCCCATGACCCCGTGATTATGGTAATTCCATGTTTCCTCGCATGTGCTGGTGATAGTTGAGTCTCGGCATTTTGTAGTGCTACGATGTAAAACGACGACATAAAACGGTTTATAGTCGGTAGTTGGGAGTCAAGACATGGCAAATCCATACCGATGGAATGTTGAAATTATTGACAATGCATTAACGTTGGATCTAGTGACATTATCAACGTATCTCGATGTTTCCCCTGATCTATTTCAGGTAAATTCCAACCTTTAAACATCTCGCGGTTCTAATTTCCCTAGTCTTCCTTCCTGACGCCTATTTTATTGGGTATTATCCATAACGTATTGCCAATCATCTCTAACCCCCTGAAAATCCTTTTTTTATAATTTTCAATTTTGTACATTTCCTATAACGTGGATAATTAAAACTATGTCAAGCATCGGGAGGTGTCGCGGAAAGGTCAGATTACCTCCCAGGATATTGGTGAATCTGTATCACGTTGACGCTTGATTAACGGGTTTGCCTGGCGCGTTTCGTGTCGTCTGCTCAGAGCAGGAGACGGTTGTCTAAATACCGACATGATTAAAACACCAGTCCAAGCACAGCCTATATTACACGGAGCGTTCCATTTTAATACGGGAAATTAATTTATGTACTGTGATCAGCATTTTAAGTGTCCTTTCTAAGGTGCATTGTGGGGAGGGGGAGGTAAAGAGCGAAAGACTTTTACTGGATAGTGTTGTGTTAGAGTGGGGGTACGTAATTTCGCACACTTTCGGTATGTTTTTAAATACATTTCCATCAAATCAATTTCAAATCTAGAAAGAATACCTCACATTGTTAGATGTACAAATGCTTCGTAACATACAAGTGTGCAACCTGATATGCGCACACGTATCACTGCGCATGGGAGCTGTTGTTAACTTGTGTTTATTACTGGGTTTGAAGACGATCGGGAACGTAATTTCGCACACCTATCTAACTTCTTTAATTTTGTTGGTAAAAATAGTTTTCAGCCATTTTGTAGACAAACAACATCCTAAACTAAGATTAAGCCCAATGCCATGATTAAAACAATCTTTAAAAACAAAATAATTTAAATGTCAATTTACCGCCATTTTTGCTTTAAATAATGACCGCTCCCTACGGAGGTAAATGTAAACAAGGCGGTGAAAATGACGGGGTGTCTGCAGGTCAGCGCTGTTATTAGTTATATTTGGTGGATTTGTAATAAGTTTTGTTTATAATCTGATCAAATGATATTTTCCTTAAATATTTGCAAATTCACATGCCAATCAACAATTGGGATTATTTTAAATAAAATATTTAATCATCCGGTATCCATTTTATCGGACGAGAGTCGTATCAGTTAAAATTTGTTTTCAAAACGAACTAAATCTGAAAAGATGTACTTAAAACGGCAAATGTTCCACTAAAGGTTGGCATTAGTCAACATGTAAACAAAAAAACACAGCCCTCGACCACTTTGAGGAAAAACGCAAAAAATCGTCAGGTGTGCGAATTTACGTACTGTGCGAAATTACGTACCCTTGCTCTACGTCGGGGGGAGTAGATTGAGGACGGTTGTGAATGAATATTTATCTCGGTTGCCTGTATGTTCCTGGGTAGAGTAATTACAAATCTTGTTGTTGATCTGGTAGAAGCAATGCGTTGTGGAACGGTTAAAAACGTAACCTTCCTCAAACTGTCTGCAGTATCAGAGTGTTACTGGGGCGAAACTGCGTCTTGATACTTTAACTACTGACTTTGACACTTTCGTCCCATCTCCGAATATTGAACGATTGGAAAGGTTCCAATATTCCTCTCTTCCAATGACAAAGGAAACGGGCATTTTCCATAGCTACTCGAAAAAAGTTTTCATTCGCTTTTTTGATAAATGTATTTCTTTGTATGACCTTGACCGTTGCAAGAACATTTAAAGGCGTTTTATTACATCTCAACAATCGATTATGGCAGGAAAGAAATGATTAAATTTTCTCATTGAATTCGTCCATATTCTTATCCATTACTAACTTAAAAATAATATTTTAGTGACCGCCAATAATTTTAAAACCTCAGACAGAAGATGATTATTGAAGTGAACGGAGATGTTAGCATTGACCCAGAAAGAAGAGCATGCTATAATATTCCGTAACTCCCGGGGCGGAATGAAAGCTGACGAGAATGAACATGATCGAAATACTCAAAAACGGCACAAAGACTAATTTCAGATTTTCTGGATATTGTGTGCTAGCCCACGGTTGTTCTTGTAGATAAGCTTGATTGATTGAATTCTATCCTTAGATACACAGCTCGCAGCAGCAGACTAGATCGGAGACGGGATTGATTGGCCCCATCTCCATGACGGGTCTGCAAACACTGCAAAACAAACGGTGTTATCTTACTAGCGCATGCGCAATATATCCTTCCGGTATGATATAATGTAAGATACGAAACTGTATCTGTGACATACCATGGGAAATGACTGTCTGGGTCACAAAGATATGGAGATTCTAGAAGATAGGTATGACATATACTAATAGTAAAAGATTAACCTGTTTTTGTTGATTTTTTTTCTCTCGTGTGCCTGTTCTATGATGAGACGATCGTTAGTGCAGATAGTTATGCTGTAGTTATATCGACTTTGTACAAATACTGTTGTAATAACATTTGTATTCCTAAACTTACGCTAAATCTCGTATACTCACTGTCACATGTAATTTGGACAGGTTGTACATATTGTGTATAATTAATATTTAAATCTCGCGCTGTTTTCTTCGAAGTAACTTTTACAGGTAAGTTACGCATGCGCGAGCCAGTGTACAACAGGTGAGAATGGCAGACATTACGGGGGCAGGCCGTCACTATATGATCATGAATTCGAGAGCGCAAATAGCTGTTTGTGGTAAGTTTAAACTTGTATAAGTTACATTATAGTATTGCTAACAAATGGGTCGATTCATGTTGATGTGTTGGACCTTATAGATGTCGTATACGGGTGTATTTTACCTGGTTGGAATGCATGCGTACGCGGTACTGAAATCGCACGGGCTGTGTATGTATGTATGCGTGTGTATGGGACGTCCGATCGTGAACAAAAGCATTGTTAGTTTTGTTAAGCTACAAAAATGTATGGTTAAATATCATTATGACTACATGTATATGATAAATTATGAGTTCAGCTGTCATCAATACTGTATTAATACTTGTATTTAGATGATTCAACACTGTATTCATGTGTACGATTGTTACTTAATTAGGCAGTACAGTAAACACCTACTTGTACATACTTACCTGGACCCACTTGACCATGGAGAAGATGACAACCCTTAAATAACCCTCTACTTCAATGTACGTATTTGCCTGGACCCACATTGCAACGAAGGTTACAATCCTTATATAACCCTCTACTTCAATGTACGTACTTGCCTGGACCCATATAGCCATGGAGAAGGTGACAACCCTTAAATAACCCTCTACTTCCTTGTACGTACTTACCTGGACCCATGTGACGACGAAGAAGGTAACAACCCTTGAGTAACCCTCAACTTACCCGTACGTACTTGCCTGAACCTGTGTGGCAGTAGGTCACATCCTTTGAGTTTACCTGGATGAGCGTGGCCATAAAGGAGATTACTACCCTTGAATAACCCTATATTTCTATTAACCTTGACCTGTGTGGACATGGAGAAGGTAACATCCCTTTATAATCCCCCACCTACATGTACGTACTTACCTGGACCTGCGTGGCGTTGGAGGAGGTCATAACCCTGGAGTAACCATCCACCTAGATGTACTATTTACCTGCATGGACGTGCGTAGCGATGGAGATGACAACCCATGAGTAACTTTACCCTACACTGAGATGTACGTATTTACCCGGACCTGTGTGACCCTGGCAGAGGTAATATCCCTTAAGTAACCCTCCACCTACATGTACATACTTACCTGTACCCACACAGCCATGAAGAAGGTAACAACCCATGAGTAACCCTACACTTACATTGTACATTAACGTATTTACCCTGATCTGCGTGGCCAATATGGTGTTGGTCTTGGTAGTCTATATTTCACTTGTCTTTGTGACCAATAGTTTGTTGGTCTAGGTAGTCTATATTTCACTTGTCTTTGTGACCAATAGTTTGCTGATCTTGGTAGCCTATATTTCACTTGTCTTTGTGACCAATAGGTCGCTGGTCTTGGTAGCCTATATTTCACTTGGTTTTCTGACCAATAGGGCGCTGATCTTTGTAGTCTATATTTCACTTGTCTTTGTGACCAATATGGTGTTGGTCTTGGTAGCCTATATTTCACTTGGTTTTCTGACCAATAGGGCGCTGATCTTGGTAGTCTATATTTCACTTGTCTTTCTGACCAATTGGTCGCTGGTCTTGGTAGTCTATATTTCACCAGTCTTTGTGACCAATAGGTTGCTGGTCTTGGTAGCCTATATTTCACTTGTCTTTGTGACCAATAAACTGCTGGTCCTGTTAGTCTATGTTTCACTTGTCTTTGTGACCAATAGGTTGTTGGTCTTGGTAGCCTATATTTCGACTGTCTTTGTGACCAATAGGATACTGGTCTTGGTAGCCTATATTTCACTTGTTTTTGCGACCAATAGGTTGCTGGTCTTGTTAGTCTATATTTCACTTGTCTTTGTGACCAATATGTTGTTGGTCTTGGTGGCCTTTATTGTACCTGTCTTTCTGACCAATTGGTCGCTGGTCTTGGTAGTCTATATTTCACCAGTCTTTGTGACCAATAGGTTGCTGGTCTTGGTAGCCTATATTTCACTTGTCTTTGAGACTAATAGGTTGATGATCTTGGTAGTCTATATTTCACTTGTCGTTGTGACCAATAGGTTGCTTGTCTTGGTTGTCTATATTTCACTTGTCTTTGTGACCAATAAATTGCTGGTCTTTGTAGCCTATATTTCACTTATCTTTGTGACCAATAGGTTGCTTGTCTTGGTGGCCTTTATTTCACTTGTTTTTCTGACCAATAGGTTGCTGGTCTAGGTAGCCTATATTTCACTTGGTTTTCTGACCAATAGGTCGCTGGTCTTGGTAGCCTATCTTTTACTTGGTTTTCTGACCAATAGATTGTTGGTCTTCGTAGCCTATATTTCACTTGTCTTTGTGACCAATATGTTGCTTGTCTTGGTGGCCTATATTTTCACTGTCTTTGTGACCAATAGGATACTGGTCTTTGTAGCCTATATTTCACTTGTCTTTGTGACCAATAAACTGCTGGTCTTGTTAGTCTATGTTTCACTTGTCTTTGTGACCAATAGGTTGTTGGTCTTGGTAGCCTATATTTCGACTGTCTTTGTGACCAATAGGATACTGGTCTTGGTAGCCTATATTTTACTTGTCTTTGTGACCAATAGGTTGCTGGTCTTGTTAGTCTATATTTCACCTGTCTTTGTGACCATTATGTTGTTGGTCTTGGTGGCCTTTATTGTACCTGTCTTTCTGACCAATAGGTCGCTGGTCTTGGTAGCCTATCTTTTACTTGTTTTTCTGACCAATAGATCGTTGGTCTTGGTAGCCTATATTTCACTTGTATTCGTGACCAGTAAGTTGCTGGTCTTGGTAGCCTATATTTCACTTGTCTTCGTGACCAGTAAGTTGCTGTTCTTGGTAGCCATAATTTCACTTGTCCTCGTGACCAGTAAGTTGCTGGTCTTGGTAGCCTATATTTCACTTGTCTTTGTGATCAATAGGTTGCTGGTCTTGGTAGCCTATATTTCACTTGTCTTTATGACCAATAGGTCGCTGGTCTAGGTAGTCTGTATTTCACCAGTTGTTGTGACCAATATGATGCTGGTCTTGGTAGCCTATATTTCACTTCTCTTTGTGACCAATAGGTTGTTGGTCTTGGTAGCCAATATTCCACCCGTCGTTGTGACCAATAGGTTGCTGGTCTTGATGGCCTATATTTCACCAGTCGTTGTGACCAATAGGTTGCTGGTGTTGGTAGTCTATATTTCACCAGTCGTTGTGACCAATATGATGCTGTTCTTGGAAGTTTATATTTCACTTGTCTTTGTGACCAATATGTCGCTGGTCTTAGTAGCCTTTATTTCACTTGTCTTTGTGACCAATAGGTTGTTGGTCTTGGTAGTCTATATTTCACCAGTCGTTGTGACCAATAGGTTGCTGGTCTTGGTAGTCTATATTTTACCAGTCGTTGTGACCAATAGGTTGCTGGTCTTAGTAGTCTATATTTCACCAGTCGTTGTGACCAATAGGATACTGGTCTTAGTAGTCTATATTTCACCAGTCGTTGTGACCAATAGGATACTGGTCTTGGTAGTCTATATTTCACTTGTCTTTGTTACCAATAGATTGTAGGTCTTAGTAGCCTATATTTCACCAGTCTTTTTGACCAAGATATTCTAGGTGTTGGTAGCCTATATTTCACTTGTTATTGTGACCAATCGGATGCTGGTCTTGGTAGCCATTATTTCACAGGTTTTTTTGACCAATAGGTTGCTGGCCTTGATAGCTTATATTTCACCAGTCTTTGTGACCAATAGATTGTAGGTCTTAGTAGTCTATATTTCCCCAGTCTTTGTGACCAATAGATTGTAGGTCTTGGTAGCCTATATTTCACTTGTCGTTTCACCGATAAATTGCTGGTCTTGATTGTCTATATCTCTTTTGTCTTTGTGACTAATAGATTGTTGGTTTTTATTGTCTATATTTCACTTGTCTTTGTGACCAATAGGTTGCTGGTCTTTGAAGTCTATATTTCACTTGTCTTTTTGACAAACAGGTCGCTGGTCTTGGTAGTCTATGTTTCACTTGTCTTTGTGACCAATATGTCGCTGGTCTTGGTAGCCTATATTTCATTTGTCTTTGTGACAAATAGGTTGCTGGTCTTTGAAGTCTATATTTCACTTGTCCTTTTGACAAATAGGTTGCGGGGCTTTGTAGTCTATATTTCACTTGTCTTTGTGACCAATATGTCGCTGGTCTTGGTAGCCTATATTTCATTTGTCTTTGTGACCAAATGTTGGTTGATATCTATGTGAGCCTAGATTTGGACTTCATGAGATTGACAGAGGCCACGGATGGGCGGTGTCACATCGACCATTCAACACATGCTTTCACCGGCAATGCCCAGAAAAGAGACTTTAGAGTGTTATTTCTATTGAATATTCTGTATTCTTTGTCATCTATATATATGTGCATGTAATATGTCATTAGTGAGAGAAATGAAAGGGACAGAGAATAATTCTGTGAATAATTTTGGTTGTGATGAATATTACATATTGTTAACATTCTTTGTAATACAAATAAATTGTATATAGAAAGCAGTGACTTCTGGCCTTAATTATTAGACAATCGGTATTCAAGTAATCTCGGACAGTTCTTGTAACATGATTTGGTGTAAGCGGTGGGATTACTTGAAGTTATATGAAGTTCACGAGTAAAAGATTATTTGTGCGGGCGAATTACCTAGAAATGGGAAAATAGTCCAGGAAAGCTGGAGACAGTATATTTCCTTATGGGGCGGGCATCAATCTATTCGAGGTAAGTAAAAATTATTTTGGCTGATCATTTTGTTTTAGGAATCTCGTTGGGTAAATAACTATTATGAATTTGTATTTTTAAGAGGGTAAGCTGTCTCGCACAATCAGTTTATGTACAATGCACTTGATCAGTTCGTCTCTTCAAAGAAAAGGGATAGCGAATGGTGTCACCTCGGCGTCGGCGTTAGCATTGGTTTTCTAATATTAACATTTTGGTGCAAATGTTGCAAAGCATTAACACATCACTTTATAAATGTACTAGGGTACTGATATTTGACATTAGGGTCTCTTGTGGGTAAGACTATTCACTCCCGGAATTAAAAAAAAAAAAAAAAACATCAACAAAAAAGAAGAAGAAAAAAAGATAACTGCTTTATGACCGATTTATATGTTTAGATTATATATATATTTGTGAGACGAGATATGCTCTTGTTATAATTGTGATCGTTTGCGTTGCTTTTCTTAACCATTGGCTTTCTTAAGGAAATTAAACAATAGGGCAAGTTCTTGGTTATAAAGACACAAACCATAGTCTTGATGACAAACGCAGGATAGAGCACGAGAAGACAGAGACCGGACAGAGAGGCATATATGAAACACATGATGTAGATGATAAAAGAGAGACGAGAACTAAAGAGAGATGAGGAGGAAAGGTCTAATGGAAAAATGCAATGCCAGGAAAATGGGAGTATAAGATAAATAAAAAGATGGCGGTGAGGTAAGATGAAAGATGAGACGAGAAAGACAGTAACGGTTGAAAAAGGAAAAAGGGTCTAACTGCCCCCCCCCCCCCCTCATTTAAGGAAGGAAAACGAAGACAATATATATTTTTACCTGCAACAATTTATTTGAGATTTACGCAACTCTACTCAGATATGGGAGAAGGAAATTCACAAGGCAGCTAATATCAGTTAAAGGGAAAAGCGTTCGATGTCTTCAGCAGGCTACCAGTTGAAAGAAATCTCAATTAGGATTTATTGAAAGCGTTCTTGAAGCGGTCTGACATGACAGATGAAGGGTTTAAAAGAAGATCAGAATGGAGAGACCTGACTGACCATGGTGAGACACTTGTACAGTTTGTTGTCAGGTTGGAGAATGAGATCGTAAGATTGATAGAGATGACGGCTGTACAGAAGACTTGTGAGTGTATCAAGGATTCGGTAGTAAGAAACCAAATTCTTGCTAGTATGTGGTAGCGATCTGAAAGTGTTCTTGAGGAAGAAATTGCCTAATGTATCAGGACATGGCTACACTTTCTCATCAATTTATAGAGGCAAGAGGAGGCACGGCATGTTCCTTCTCGGGACAACAAAAGAAATAAGAAAAGAAATCCGAAAACAAGAACTCATCAATGATAAGGTGAAGAGTAATGACGATGGCCATCATCAGATTTTGAACACGAAGCATTCGTCCGAAAGGTACTGTTATACTTGCTGAAAGGAATAACCCTTGACTGATACTTGTTCGAAGAGCTCCAGTAATACAGATACTGCCAATATCAAAAGAGCCTGTTGTTGGTAACTTGGTAGTGTTTCGCTGTTTGTAATGTCTTAGTCTCGGATCTGGAGGCTGTGAGTCCATGAATACTGCTGATCTGTTTCAGGAATACATGTGGATATATACACAGACGTTTATGGAAGAACGACTTTTTTTATTGAACAACGCAACAAGACAACGTCAATTCATCCCTTCAGAGCGAAGTCCCGAGCCGTTCCTTTCAACATGAAATCACCAATAAAAGAAATGGACAATATGCTTCTATGGGAGTCGGAATCTCCATACGCTGCCCCAGTCGTCAATGTGAAGAGGAAACATGGAAGTAACTGATTCTGCATCGACTATGTTTAAACCGGACCGCCGTCTTTTGTGTTGAGCCAGATGCTGAAGAGATCTATGTTGGTTGGACACTAAGTTCCCACTTTTCCAGACTGGACCTTATTAAAAGCTATTGACAGGTGTTGGGACTCCAAGCAGATGATTGCAATTTCAACCCCAGCGGGCATTTTCAAGTTTATTATAATGCTGGTTGGCTTAGAAAACTCGCCTCCAACATTCTGCTGGATAATAAGAAGGCTGCTGAATTGGATGTACAACATCGAGAGCTTTGCGGATGCCTTGCTTATTTATACGAAGAACAATTTGCACGGCTGCGAGAGACGGGCTTCACAGCGAAACCAATGAAGTGTGCGTTGGGTTATGATAGCTTGGAATAATTTGGCCATGTCGTTTGACACCAACGACTCCTTCTCGCAAAGTGAAAGTTTCCGTGGAAGCTAGTAGGTTAGAATCTAAGATACAAGTTCGTTGGTTTTAGGACTCCAATGGTTCTACAGGAAATCTTTAAACACGTGCTTTAATAATTATACTCGGTTATCCCAGAACATACACCTCATTAATGTTCTCGTTTTCTCCAAACTCAAGCCAAATCTCCTTTACGTCTCAGACTACGTGCTCTAACACTGTAATAATCCCAGAATACACGTTGTCTTTAAACCTAAAATTTGCTAGATCTCCCAAGTCTCGTCTCCGATCACGTGCTCTAGTTATACCCTCGTTATTCAAGAACGCACACTAATGTCTTGTTACCCTAATTTAAATCCCTACGGTATGACATATCTCCTATTTTCTCTTCCCCGATCCTGCGCTTGTTTTCACGAGTGCGTCATTACCATTCGTAGTCATTATTCATTCAAGTTTTAGCGCTAATGCACGTCCATGTTGAAATTGTGAAGTGAGATAATATCAGTTATGAAAAATAGCAAATTTATCCAGCAAGAGTATTTCACAAATTGTCTATACTACGTACAAGCAAAGAATTATTTAGTGTGAAAAATGAAAATATAATAAGAAAACTACGTTTAGGTCCGGGGTCCAAAATTTCAAACAGATTTTTCAAAGTCACTGAAGTTCCTGAAAATGATATTAGCGTAATCTGTAACCTAAATAATTGGTGAAATACAACTGTTGGAGATTTGCTATTTTCCATACGCTGATCTGACCACATTTACCGTTCCAACATGGATGTGTATCAGCCCTTGATTGTTTCGCTTAGTTTCTTCTAATCTCGCTTACACTATATTCACAATATCTAATATGATAAAGCAAATTATTAACTTTTAGTGATGATCGCCTAAAAAATAGATGATATGTAGCATTGACGTAAGATGAAGAAACGCAACACGAGGTGGGATCAAATTTTGCAACGTGAAATCACAATTCAAAGCATTTTACTCGTGCTATTAAAAACTTTTGATATTTAATCGCGCAGTTTTGGGTGTTTTCGGCTTATATACGGAGTTTCTCGTGGTTTCCCGGATGCATTCGATTGGCTATGATAACAAGTGAGACTTTTGAAGGAAAAATACAATTCCGGAATTATGGATACAAAAAAAATAGCAGAATTTGTTAAAACAAAAGTGATGCAAAATACCAATAAAAGCAATCTTTATGGAGAGTCATATTACTCTCAGCATCAGCAACATTGTCTCAATCGCTTGTAGTATCTAGCTTGCATCATCAGCGAGTCAAGGTTCAAACCAGTGGGCTTCTAGGAATTAACGCCAATGCCGAGACGTGTACTTAACTAACCAAAGATGATAACGTTTTCGTTTCTGACAATAACAAGTTGTTTGGTTGAATGCTGCCGACGTTGACCATTTTAGAAAATGTGACCGCTCTCACGTTCCTTATATAAACACTAATTCATGCATTAAATTACATGTCTGTTGATAATCTGCGGACTTTGCCAATTTTTGGTTGGCAGGGGAAAGTGTAATTAGAAAAAGTCTGTTGGTGGAAAATTATTGGCTACAGAAATTGATTTTTGTAGAAAATGACCAACTTGCATTCAATGATTGTGTCTAGAGCCCGGTAGAAGGTAAGGGCTATCAGCGAAAATCACAGGCGGAATATTTTTCACTTCCATTCGGAAATTACTTAATTTATATGCCGAACTGTAGTTTAAGGCAAACATCTTTTGGCATGTGATTGCTTTTCAGAAACAAGGAAATGTCAACTGTTACCCAGGGAAACTCGTATTCTCCCTAGTCTCTGATGCGAGCGATAACACCAGAACATTATCGTCACACGATTTACACGCGTTTTGTTATACGGCGTCCGTCTTTCGTTTTGGTTATTATAACGACCCCCTCGACACCCTGAACGCACGAGCTATCATCTAGATTTACACGTAAATATACACGGCCGTGATCCGTTTCAGTTGTGAAGGTGACATTGAGCGGTCCAGACTATGGAAAGTAATGCCATAGCACAAGGAGGAATATGATACAGTTGAATATGATTTGTAATGATTTATCTCGTTCAATCGTTATAAAAATGTTGCAACAGTTTCATTTTTGGTTGACATAGATTAAAACTTATTGGATTCCGTGTTGTTGATGAACAGTTTTGTGTATTTATATATATATATATACAAATGTATATCTACTGTTTCATATTGGTAACGTTCAATTTTTTTCGTTATGTATACGTATTGCTAAGATTGCTTGTTTGGTATATCGCCTCGTGGAAGTCCAGGTTCATTTTGAGGCTGGGTCTCCTTGTAGTAGCTGGTGGCTACCTCACTAAACAATATTCTGGATGCCCCTATCATGTCATGCAAAGCATTTAGGGTAAAGTTGCTTGCCCGAGGACACACATGGCTTGAAAAGCTTCTATGACACAGAATGAAAATCTCCAATGTCCAACCCCTAGATCATATTATCAAAAAATAGCCCTATAGGATCCGACCACTAAATCGTATTTCAAATGTGATCTAGAGTGAATTTTCATTCAGGGTCATATGAACGTGTCAAACCCCTGTGCATGGACACAACCACATCTGTCGAAAGACTGGCCCGTTTCTCGGCCCTTTTTATGGCAAAGAAATGTGATTAAACGAATACATTTCATCAGACTTTAAGTAGTTCGAAGGGTCGTTTCTTCGAAAGTTTATGATTAGAAAAATGGACATCACCCCGATTTCATCAACATTCCTTAAACTTTGGATAATGCTTTAGGATAGCTAAGAATATTGAACAGGTGCGTTCCCTTGTAAAGAACGACAAGTCCAGGGAGCGTTCCTTTTACACGTAATGTCATATTGATAAGCGCTTTCTAAAATTGTCCTCTAAAATCTCCATTAAAGAGCATTACACGTCAAACTATTGCTATTTTATTCAATGACGCTTCCCTCAAAGGGATTGTTCAGCCATGTGACAGGAAAGTTGCCCACCTATTTCAGATTATACGCGACCGCTGACATTTATAGTTTGTAGGTTGGACATTAAAACTGGAACCTGGACTACACAATATTCCGTGGAAACTTGGCAGACGAAAGCGATATAAAATCCCTAATCATTCCGTCAAATGTAAGAAAGCAAAAATGGGCCATGATGTAATTTCCCTTTGTAGACGACACTTCAGACATTAGGGAAAAAAAATTCAGCTGGAATTTACGATATAAGCTGTTGTAAGCATAAACAATACAAGGTAGTGATGGTAGCGAGCCCAACTTTACATATACATGTAGCGGTCAAAATTAAAATCAGCGAAACGTTCGCATCAATAATGTATGTCATGTTACGCCAAAAATAAATAAATAAATAAATGAATAAATAAAACACGTTGACAATATCGCAGATAATAGATATCTCAAAAAATAAATGAACAAAAAAATTAATAAATAAAAGAAAAATAGAATGAAAAAAAACGAGATAAAAAACAAATGAATAAATAAATAAATAAGCAAGTCTATAAATTAAAAAAAAACTGAACAAAATATCAGCACCGTATATCGAATTCACTTAACACCAAAATCACCGATAGTAGAATTTTAGAGCAAGAGAAAAAGACATTCTAGTTAGGGAGGTTTTTAATCTATGTTTATTCAAATAATGAAGGTATTTATCTTTTTTCGTTATTTTCCAATTTAACATCCATACAAAGAAAACAGATATCAGTTCTGATAAATCACAAAAAATGATATCAAGTATCAAACAAAACACCGGAGATTGGCCGAGTAGGCGTAAAATAATATCTTCATATAACACAAAATCAGGAGAAGACCAAATATCGGCAGTGATAATAAAAGTAATTTTAGATCCAAACAAAAATACCCGAATACGACAATAGAACAAATTAGTTACCTCTGTAGAATGTCGAGACATGACCGAGACCCGCTTTACTCGTTCGCCTGGCTTTTATATCAATTAACAAATGTTTACTTAATGTTATTTATTTACAATTTTTTAATGAAACCAGGCATGCTATTTGATTATTCTTTCTATAAAAGCGTTCTATCGAACTTTTTTTTTTTGTAACTGAATCCAAGCTGTTATCATCCCACAAGGGTACCATGCGTACTTTTAACAATGCCGCTCTGAAATTGTATCCGTCCGTTCTGGGTCATTTGTACAGCACATCGACAGTTAATTCTTTCCTAACAGAACAGACTGTAATCTGAGAAAAGTACATATAACAATGAAAACTACGTATTGAGGGTAATATTCAGTGCTAATTGATATACATCTTGAAGGATACGACTCTCACGACCATTGGCGGGCCTACGCTTATTTTTCCTTTGAGATTTGGACACCAGCGTTGGACCATATACAAATACTTCGATTTCATGAAAGTGCTTTCATTAATTTCTTTTCTTGTATATTTTGTTTCACAGGATTTTGTTACATAAAGTTTACACCAGAAGATATCGCCATTTTATGGTCATTCAATAACATCATGGTGTTTGCAGAGTCATCGGCTGAATTAAAACAGCTCTCTAAAGAGCAAATGTATCATAAAAGAAAGATTTTTTTTTTCTGGAGCATTTCCGTTCCCATAACAACGGGGTTCCTTTCTCGTTTGAAACATAATATGCTTCCTGAATTTATTCAGCAGAATTTTTTTTTAAAAACCCATCATATATTGGTTTCACATCCTGGGTCAAACATTGAAGTATTCCAAGCAAATCTATTGCTGATTTACAAATGATCAAACTAGAAAATGTCTATGACAGTTTGGTAAGCGTCAGCACCAGCAGGTCCTGAGATTAGCTAGCTACATTGCATCGGGACGGGACGGGACGGGACGGGACGGGGCGGGACTGGCGGACATGGATAACCTATATGCCCCCTCCCCCCTCTTTCATGCCGGGGGCATAACAAAAGACCGATCCAATTTCTGAACATACTTTCTTACTGTAAAATTCGTAATTTTCACTATTTTGAAATATAGAATGAAATTTCAAAGAAAAAAATATCAGAATTAAAGACAAATGAAATATAAATTCAACAACTATCGTGTGGAAAAAGGCTTTTGTTTGATACACTTGGTAAAACCGCAAAACAATTATTTTTACCCTGTCTACGTATTGTCCGGTTTTTGTGAAGACGAAATTCTGTCCTATCGTTCTTATATAGGTATTGTAATCTTCCAAAATCTCTAATAATAAGAAGGATGCGGATCATTTATATTTGATTTCTTAAGATCAAAGAATCTTTCTGAATACTTCTTCTAAGTGCTGGCTCGAATAGTTGTTCAAGTAAGCTTTCATCTGCATAGACGGTCTTATTGGGATACTGTTTATTCCAGAAGTAGAACTCAAAATATCGTTTGAATAATATTGAACAATAAAAACATTTAATTTTCGAACTCTTTACTACCATTACCCAGCCTTCCGACTTTTGTGATGAAAGCTTTCTTTTCCGGAAAAGGGGAACGACGATGTAAGTAAACATTCGTGAAATATATACGGGAGAATATTTCATTTGGTGAAACATACGACTAGGGCTCATGGAAAGTACACCGAAGATGATATCTTGTGAATGATTGAATTTTTGACCGACAATATCTTTGTTGGGTTTGGTTACCAGATCTTCCTATACAGATTATTGGCATAGTGTTGGGAGCAGTCTGTGTCCCTCTGTTGGCTGACATGTATTGGAGAGGTTATCAGAACTGGTAATATAGAACTTGCACAGTCTTTCAATTTCACCTATTGGTATATTGACGATGTTTATCCTAAATTAAAAATGATAGATAATAATAATAATAAAAAAAAAAATAAGAAAAATCTGTTGGACCATGTCGATCGAAAATAGCCCGTAGAACTTGAAAGCAAAGACGTAAGCTTCAGACCGTCAACATCAGCCGCCTACCTACCTCGATATTTACTGACAACGTAACCAACAGTACCAGCCTACAATTAGATGTATGATGAGCATGACGATATCTATTTCCCAGTTGTTCATTTTCCATTTCTAGATAGTAACATTCCTGCATGTCCTACATATCCTGTAGTGTTTATCGTCCCAGTTGATTTGATATTCAAGGATTTGTTCCTATTATCACAATTTTTCACGAGATTGTGAACCCGGATGGCTGGTGTCGTGGATGAAGCAGAAGACGTTTACTCTTCCGGGGCACCCGGTCCTTTTCTCATTGTACTTTTCCATGAGTCTCTATGCAAATTTATATTTCAAGGTCAACTAACCTATTGTAATCGCCTTTTGTCCGTCGTCGTGCGTCGAAAACAACCTGCAATTTCGACTTCGATTTTAATAACCAAGAGGCCCTGGATCATGTTATTGGGCCAATAGCATGCTCGGATGAAAAGTTGCATCGTTTCTTCAAAACATTTACCCTGGCCTACTTTCAATGTCACAGAAGTCAAATGTGTACCAAAGAGGCCCAGTGTCATGATATTGGTTCAGTAGCATGCTGGGATGAAAGGCTACTTAGCTTGTTCAAATTAGTGATCTAGACCTACTGTCTAGGTCACAGGGTTCAACTTTGTTAAAATCTTCAAATGACTTATTCTAAGTACCCAAGAGTCCAAGGGTCATGATATTGGGCAAAGAGTAAACTGACCAAAGGTTAAGGCCACTGGGTTCAAGAGGTCAAGGACTCTAGAGTAAACTGACCAAATATTATGACCACTGGGTTTAAGAGGTCAAGGACACTGCGTCAAGAGTGAATGTCATATTTTATCAACATTTTGTTATGGCATAATGAGGCAAGGTAGGTCAAGATCAAGGAAGGTTTAAGAGTCAATCACAATAGGTCAAGGTCACGTGGTTAAAGGTCAAAGTCACCTTTTGCATATTTTCACTGGTAAATATGTTGTGATGACATTTTGAAGCCAAGTTAGTCTAAATTTCACATGAGTAAACTGATTGTAGGTCAAGGTCATTTGGTCAAATGTTGGGTAAAATATATATTTTCACTACTGAGCATTGTGAAATGACTTTGTGAAGCAAAGTTTGTTGGAATTAAATAAGCAATCAACTTACCAAAGACTAAGGTTACTGGGTTCAAGGTCAAGGTCAAATTGAATCTCTGTCAAAAACCCTGGCGGTAATTGTGGCGAGGTTTTTAAAGGTCACATAAAACCACTTGGACGCTAACAAAAAAGTATTATACTGGCGTATACTTTTCTGTCACCACAAGTAGAAAGAATCAATTCACATCACAGTACAAATGTGTGTGGTATGTCATAATGGGAAAATCTAAGTCTTCTTGATGAATAGTTTGTACATCGATGAATTGAGATAATATGATTCAAGCATTTCTTGTCCTAGAAAGTCGTTTCAAACGATTAAACCTTTATCTACTTTCAAGTCACGGATGAGACTTGTAAAATGTATCAATATATATATTGTAACTTGGGTGACAGATAAGGCCCCTATGTAGCCCTCTTGTTGTTTATTTTTTACCCTCATTTAATCATTTTTAAGTTTGAATCATGGCTTTGTTATGTCATTATTCTTTGTTGTTTTTGAATTACCTTAGAAATAACAAGAGGCCCAAGGGGCCTGTATTGTTCACCTCACAATAATCTGAGAAGTGAGTTTCAGGTGAAACATTTATTTGTAAAGTAGAAGTCATTGAAAGTTGGTTGCTGTGGTTTTATTTTAAGATATATTGTATAAAAAAAGATAATAGGTATTAATGACAATATCATCTTTGTCATTCATTTTAACATCAATATCCTAGCTTGGTCTCAGCATTTTAATGGCCAAACTCCATTACTCTAAACCTTTTGAATTTTCAGAAGAACATGTTTAACTTTTTCAAATAAATGTCAAGGTCATTAATTTGAATAATCTGGTAGCCCTTCATTCCAGTATGCTACAGGCCCTTTACAATGTCACAGGGCCTCCTAGCTATTGAGAAGAAGTAATCATAAGATTTTAACACATTTTATTACTGTGACCTTGAATGTTGGTCAAGGTCATTCATTTGAACAAACTTTGTAGCCCATCATCTCAGCATGCTACAGGCCCTATATCAGATCTTAAGGGGCTTTTGGTTAATCAAAGTTGGTAAATAATTTTAGCATATTTGACCCGTGATCTTGCATGTATGTCAAGGCCATTTATTTAAACAAACTTGGAAGCCTTTCACCTCAGCATGCTACAGCCAAATATCGGGTCTCTGGGCCTCTTGGTTATTGAGAAGAAAATGTTTGAATGATAAAGTTGATGCCAATGGACACTGCACCATGACAAAAGCTTGGCGATTCGGGCCGGGTGAGCAAAAAACCCTTTTCAGTATCTTTAAAGCGACTATAACTGTAGATTTCCTCTAAATGAAATGAAATGGGTTTAATATAAAGCAATAACAAACCTATGCGTACAAAAAAAAAAATCTATAAATATATTATCACAGATTTGAAAGCACTCTTTACATTGGTTGATATGTCTGCAAACATTGTTACATGGAGAATGTACAATGGAGTCACGTGAGCACGAGTGACGTGTCCCTGCAACATCCTTTGTTTGGATCAATTAAGGTATTTACAAACACGATTGCAGACACTTCTAATTTTCGTAATCAAGAGAAAGACTTACTTATGATATTTTTTTTTGATAATATGCCTGATATTTTCCAACAGTGCCTTTTACAGTTATATAGTCGCTTTAACACACTATTAACCAGTGTCAGCAGGACACATATACTATGGTGTAAAGCAAAAGGACACTTTATACCATGGCGTCAACAGAGAGACATATGTAGCTAGGTTTTCAGAAGGACACCATATACAGTGGTGTCAACAGAAGAATTGACAACAACATTGACTCCATGATTAAAATAACAACATTACTTCTTCTAAAGGAAACATCAACATTTTATTTCAGTTCAAATGCACCGAACTTTGATTCATATTAAATACATGTATACAAATAATGTACAGTTGATTAATGACAAATTACAAAGAATAGATTTTAAAATGACGTGGGAAAACTTGACCATTGTACAAAATTCTTACACTAGAATCAACACACGTTGTTGAAACATACAGTCCATTGTATTGAAAGATTACACAGCTCACCTTTTGCCCCCCTCCCATCAAAAGCAAAAACATTTGATTTAATAAAAAGTATTAAATCTACTTTCAGAATATGGCCTAAAAGATTTTAATTTTCAAGGGAGATAAGTCTAGAAGCGTGACCTTAAAGTTTAATTTTCAAGGGAGATAGGCATGACCTAAAACTTTCAAGGGAGATAAGTCGATGTAGAAATTGCACTTGTCATATATTCAAAATCATCAGACAAAATGCTGAACTTCATTCATAAGGGGATATCTGTAATTTTTTAGAATAGTTATTACCTGTAACTTTTGACAAAAACGTACTATTTCAAATAATAAATTTTATACATTACAAATTTAACTCTATATGCAGATAATGACATATCATCAGTGCCTATAGGGAAGACAGAACACAACTTACTACAGCATTCGATTCATTAATGCTAACCGGGTGTACAAATACACATCACACACTTTCAATATGGAAAATATAGCAACAGCAAGCAAGTTCATATTTTTTGGCATTTCATGAAAAATGCACCATTTTAACATCAATTAAATAAATATATCACCTTACAACATCACATTTTAACCTGAAACCAACTTTTTAAGTTTGTTCCATAGAATCTACTTTTTGTTTTTAATTTTCATTTAATTTTAATGAGATTTAAAAGGCATGCAATTCAATTTCAGTCCACCGATGAAGCTTAGAGGGGCCTAGTATCATAAAATATTTATTCACAAAGTACAAAATAACTTTAATCAAATTAGCTCCGACACAGGTTTGAACCGATTTCCAGTACAGTAATCAATGAACAGATTTAAATTACGCATCACTAACATTCATGCCTGGGTAACCAGATCTAGTCCTATTCATGCTGAGTAACCTGACAAAACCAGCACAGGTTCCAGCATGTATCTGTACCCTTTTTAGACAGACACAACATTGAAGACAATTGAAATCTTGATCATGATGCAAGAGATTTCATTAATAAAAGAAGGAAGCACTTTTATTTTGAACTTCAAACATACCACAAAAATTCACAACTAATTCACAATTACTTCATGAAAAGTACCGAATGTCTCTGAATAATTCATGTGGAATTGATCAAAATGTCTAAGATGTGTTCACCTATATCACCAAACAATGTAGGCATATATCTTGCAAAGTTCAGTTCTGTAAAAAGTTTCACTTTTATTACTTCCTGACATGTCTGACTGTGGTAATAATGTCTTAATGAGGTATTGAACTTATTAAATGAATTAAACATGACATTAAATGAATTAAACATGACATTATTATATATAATGCGATATTTATGTTGATATTCGCAATTTAAAGCAAAATATTTGATGTTCATTTCACTGCAATCAACTCCCTTTAAGAATGGGAAGTTCTAACAAATGCTCAGCTAGTAAAATGATAAATTTAAGGAGCCAAAGAAATATAAAATTGATTTATATATATCAGATCATGGCTTTCGCAGCCAAAATATTTAATCTGCACAGTTTTTTGAAATTATTGCAAAAGAAGTGCTGTATATGAGAGTCTTGAGTTAACCCTACATGTACAGGTGACCTCTAAACATTTACATGCCCTAGATTGACGGTACAATTCATGGTGGCTCGTCGGTGTAATGGGGTTTAGATAACCAATAAATCATGAATAGGTCTCTATTGAATGGTGAAGAAAGGATATGAATCTCTCGTATAGGTCTCTAGGGTGTGATAGCAGGAGACACCATTAATCTCGTGTATTGGTGTATGCGGTATTAAATTCTGTACTTATAGTTTTGGACATCCTCAAGGCACCGGTAATCAACAGACAATGCCACTTCATGATGTGTCCGTTCTACCACCTGAAGCCACACTGTCTCACAATTGGTATTTAATTCTCATAATTTCCATATGTCATCTCCCATTTGGCTTTGAAATTCAAGGTAAATTGAGAGCAGAACCCTTGTTGTTTGTAGATATCTTTACATTCCACATTCACCAGAATACTGTTTTTTTTTTCAATAGTGTAAAAGAGTGTAGAGTAAAATATATTCCGGATAGGAATAACAAGAGCAGAAGTTTCGTTTTCCCTTTTTTTTTCTCTGAAAGTGAACAACCATATATATGCATTTTTTCCTATCTAACAAATAAATATAATGATACAAATACTGATAAAAGTCATGTTTGTAGCTTCAATAACCCAAACAAAAAAGCACCAATATGAGGCGTGTGATGTGCAGTTGTTTAAAAATGAATTCTATACACAGTTTTAAGATAAAAGGATTATACAACTCCAGTGACCGTTAAATATTGGTTCTCTACGGTATCATATTTGATAAATAATGCTCCTCTCCCAAATACATTTTGACAACTGACTATTCCTGCTCCCGCGCTATTCTCATTACTATGCAATGTAAAAAATTACTTGTATCTTTGGTTTAGTTACTGGTGACAATAATTCAATTTAGTTTTAAAAAAGAAACAGAAACGGCCATATAGACGCCGGTCATTCACAGAAATACCCACCAGCACCCAATTTGACAGCTGGGTCACCTGGAATAATGTACAGAAAGACGAATGCCGCCAATGTGGTGTCGAAAACTAAGACCCCAGTGCCGGAACCCCCTTGTGACGGAACCTAAGACCCCTGACAACAGTTAAATAAACAACTGAGATGATACACCCGTTAACAAGATCTGTGTACAGATTTTTAAAACTGAATTGCACAATCTGTATTAATTGAATAACATTACTTCAAATAACAATAACCCTAGACATCTCAACCTTCTAGTTTCAATTGTGCTGTAAACAAAATCTAAAATAATTTCCAATAAGTTTATCAGGAAGAAAACCGATCATATCACTGGCATTGCCCAAAAGTTTTATAAGCATAAAATTGACCTTTTAATAACTGGCATTGAATTAATTTGCTTCCAAGGCCAATTTTTGTTGTTATGGGAGTTATCCTTAAAATACAGCATAATGGCAAGGTTTAAATGATAAGAGATCTTTGATATCGCATTTAAATGAATGAAAATGTCAGAATTCACTATATTTTCAAATCTATACATGTAAGTTTAATTTAAAATAAGTATATGCTACAAATGAGTGTACATCAAGCTATAAATATTCTCCGAATAATCCATGAATTTCGCACATTGCACAATTCTTCCTGACAATATTCCTAAAAATAGCCACTGATCTCAACAAACAATGTATATATATGTATAGTTCAAATAAGATAAATTCACCAATGACTGTTTCTTTTCAGTGGTAAAAATTATTTTTGAAAAACATGCACAAATTGAAATAACATTTGGAAAAATGATACATTTGAAACTGGTACATCTAGTTAACATGAAATTAATTAATACATAATTCATCAACAATTACTAAATTCAAGATATAATTCTAATCTCAAATAAAATGACAGCTCTACATACGGAAATGCCATTCGCTACTCATACAGACATCCCCAATTTAAAATAGATATGGCCACTCCTCGGACAGACATGCTCTTCTCCTATAAAGATATGCCCACTCCTCGGACAGAAATGCTCTTCTCCTATAAAGATATGCCCACTCCTCGGACAGAAATGCTCATCCCCTATAAAGATATGCCCACTCCGTCGGAACAGAATGATCTTCTCTAAAAGATATGCAACTCCTAGACAGACCATGTCTTCTCCTATAATAAGAGTATGCCACACTCTCCGGACAGAAATGCCCTTTACAAACAAAGACGCTCCTTATACAAACATCCACTCCCCATACAGAGACATGCTCACTCCTTATTAAATAGGCTTTTCCCTCTTTACAGAAATGCCCATCATTATCATTATCATTATTATTATTATTATTATGTCCATTCCAATACAGACATGCCCATCCTCATATAGACATGTCCACCCCTATACAGAAATACCCATCCCCATACAGACATGCCCATCCCCATACAGAAATGCCCATCCCCATACAGACATGCCATCCCCATCCCCATACAGACATGCCCATCCCCATACAGAAATGTCCAATCCCCATACAGAAATGCCCATCCTCATACAGACATGCCCATCCCCATACAGACATGCCCATCCCCATATAGACATGTCCACCCCCATACAGAAATGCCCATCCTCATATAGACATGTCCACCCCCATACAGAAATGCCCATCCCCATACAGACATGCCCATCCCCCCATACAGAAATGCCCATCCCCATACAGAAATGTCCATCCCCATACAGACATGCCCATCCCCATACAGAAATGTCCATCCCCATACAGAAATGCCCATCCCCATACAGACATGCCCATCCCCATCCCCATACAGACATGCCCATCCCCATACAGAAATGTCCATCCCCATACAGAAATGCCCATCCTCATACAGACATGCCCATCCCCATACAGAAATGCCCATCCCCATACAGACATGCCCATCCCCATACAGAAATGCCCATCCTCATATAGACATGTCCACCCCCATACAGAAATGCCCATCCCCATACAGACATGCCCATCCCCCCATACAGAAATGCCCATCCCCATACAGAAATGTCCATCCCCATACAGACATGCCCATCCCCATACAGAAATGTCCATCCCCATACAGACATGCCCATCCCCATACAGACATGCCCATCTCCATACAGAAATGTCCATCCCCATACAGAAATGTCCATCCTCATACAGAAATGTCCATCCCCATACAGAAATGCCTATCCCCATACAGAAATGTCCATCCCCATACAGACATGCCCATCCCCATACAGAAATGCCCATCCCCATACAGACATGCCCATCCCAATACAGAAATGTCCATCCCCATACAGAAATGTCCATCCCCATACAGAAATGCCCATCCCTATACAGACATGCCCGTCCCCATATAGAAATGCCCGTCCCCATACAGAAATGCCCATCCCTATACAGACATGCCCATCCCCATACAGAAATGTCCATCCCCATACAGAAATGCCCATCCCCATACAGACATGCCCGTCCCCATATAGAAATGCCCGTCCCCATACAGAAATGCCCATCCCCATACAGACACTCCCATCCCCATACAGACATGCCCATCCCCATACAGAAATGCCCATCCCCATACAGACATGCCCATCCCCATATAGACATGCCCATTCCCATACAGACATGCCCATCCCAATACAGAAATGCCCATCCCCATACAGACACGCCCATCCCCATACATACATGCCCATCCCTATACAGATATGTCCATCCCCATACAGACACGCCCATCCCCATACAGACATGCCCATCCCAATACAGAAATGCCCATCCCCATACAGAAATGCCCATCCCCATACAGAAATGTCCATCCCCATACAGACACGCCCATCCCCATACATACATGCCCATCCCCATACATACATGCCCATCCCCATATAGAAAAGCCCATCCCCATACAGACACACCCATCCCCATACAGAAATGCCCGTCCCTATACAGAAATGCCCGTCCCCATACAGAAATGCCCATCCCCATACAGAAATACCCATCCCCATACAGACATGCCCATTCCCATATAGACACGCCCATTCCCATATAGACACGCCCATCCCAATACAGAAATGTCCATCTCCATAGTCCGTACAGACATACCCATACAGACATGCCCATCCCAATTCAAAAATGCCCATCCCCATACAGACACCCCATTCTAACCCAGAGCCTATCCTCATACAGACACACCCATCCCTACAGACTCTCCTGTGTAGAGACATGCTCACACCATATAAGGGAAACACAAGAATAATCAGTAAAACTGATTATTATTAATTAAAACAAACCTAATTAGTTCTAAAGAAAGATCAGCTTCAGTATTTTAAGTTATCAATTTCTCAGAAAATGGGTCTATAATCAATTAATGCATCATGCCTGAATTTGGATGTACTCGAACTTTCTCGTTTAAAATTTCAATGTACTTTGTTATCTTACATAACTGAAATGTGTATAGCTGGTATATAAGGTTTACTAACTTGAAAATATTTTTTTGTGAAAGTACTTTGCCTGCGTACATTATGGAGATTAAATATTTCATACTGATTTTTAATTTGAAACGGTTTTAATTTCGAAAAAATTTAGTATGTATTATAAATATGTATATAATATCTGAACATAGATCTAGAATATACATGTATATGAAACAAATACCCTCATAATCTAAACTCTCACTTTCTGCACTTTAAAAAGACAATACATGTATATATGAGGTAAATAAAAAGAAGATTCACATATGCATCACACAGGGACTTGACACAAATTATCAACCAATGGTTCATATGGACTGTGGGTCATGGGTGGGGAATATATTCGTGCCATGTCCCTGTGATATACTTCATAAAACATTTTTGATGAAAAAGAAAATTATATACATGTATTATAAACTAAGAAAATATTTGAGAATTAAATAAAATTGAAATGTGGATTTACTAATAAGACAGAATGATTGTAAATCAATATCCAGTACCACAATGGTACTATAGGAAACCCGACATGATGGCACAAACTTCATTCTATTATGTATATATGTATATTGTCTAAATAAACGTCCAGTGATGTCCGTCTACATGTGCTTAGCTTGTAATTTAATACACAATGCCACAAAAAAAATACAACAGGCAGCGATCAGGTCAAAATGCATGCATTTTCAATTTGTTGCACATCTTTTTAACTAGAAATTAATATAATAAAATATCTTATATTTGATTTAATAGATAACCTTTACTACTACGCATGCAACTCGGTTAATATGTATACTGGATTAATTCTTTGATAAGCCCAGGGGTCGTACAGTACACAATATACTTTGCTTATTGCAGGAAAGTGAAGTTTCATTTATTAACATTTTCACTGAACTGCAATAGCCATAGGCAGGCTTGTAACATGTACCAAGCCAGTGCTTATTGTTGGATAATCAAGGTAAAACAATATTTTCCGAGTTTAACTCACAAACAAAATAAGTGAAAATAAGTTCACAAATAAACAAAAAATAAATGAAATCAATCTGATCGATACATTTCATAATAGAAAAACTTTCAATCACTCAATCTCACTTCAAAGAAAACTGTTTTTTTTTTTTTAATTTCCACAAATTTCTGCACAATTAAACTCCCATTTTAAGGAATATCTTATCAAATGATTATTTTATGAATTCCACATTGTGAATCTCAAATAAAAAAACTCATCATTTTTTTCACTTCATCAAAGTGGATTTCTTCTCAAAATACAACATTCTTCATGAAAATCCAAAATAAATGAGATTTCAAAAAATGTTTGCATAAAACTGAAAAAAATAATAATTAGAGTGGTCCATATTATCATAGAAAAGTTTCAATTAGAGGTTCTATATATACATATACATGTATGTGCAAGTTGTTGGAAATAGACATTAGATTGACATATTTTCTATTAAAGCACAAATAATTTTTTTTTCTACATTTACAATTTACATGGGACGATACAAAGTATTGGCACACAAAACACATAGCAATGTTAACATTGTCTCTCGAATGGCAGCTTGGGTCCAGAGTCCTTAAGGCTTGTACCAGGGAATCCGCGTAACACAGTAGTACTGGCACTGAAGAATGCGGGATCACATACCCCAAACACAAGCAATTCAGAACACAGAGGGGCAGACACGGCTTTAGTCATGTAGAGCATATGCATGTGCAGTTTTTTTCCCAATTCTCGCAGATCTACAAGCACAACGGTAAATATACCACAGTCAATGTTACAGAAAATGTTGTCGAGACAATTTTTTTTTCACAAAGACCGCCTTCATTTGAAATCTTTCACTAAAAACGTCTTACTACAGCAGACAAATCATAAACACATCCCCGACTCAATGTTTCTTCAGAAAGACTGTATTTCAACAAGAACCTTAAGTAGTAGTTCTTTTATAGTAGTCAAAAATGCGACAGCCAAACTAAGGCATATTTGAATGTCACTGGTGAAAGTGTGATGTCCTAAAGTCCACCATTGTTACACTTCCTGTTCCGATTCATTTATTAACGGCTCGTTTTCAATACTCCGATGACCTGCAAAACGGGAGAGAGAAAATGGTTAATAAATACGTCGTGAAGTCAAATATTATATTCTAAAAAATAGATAATTATGAATAATTATTTACATTCATTTATTCAAATCAATCAAATTTTTTGCTAGTTTTTTTATCAATCAAAATATTGTTGTTTTTAAAGTCAAAAGAAATAGAGTTTTAGACTTCTAGGTCTTTAACAGTTTTTAGTCAAGATTTCTTCTATGGACATATCTGAAGAAGCCCCATAAGAACTTTTAGTCAAGAATTTTTCTGGACATATCTGAAGAAACCTCATAGTCAAGATTTTTTCTGGACATATCTGAGGAAGCCCCATAAGAACTTTTAGTCAAGAATTTTTCTGGACATATCTGAAAAAACCTCATAGTCAAGAATTTTTCTGGACATATCTGAAGAAACCTCATAGTCAAGATTTTTTCTGGATATATATCTGAAGAAGCCCCATAAGAACTTTTAGTCAAGATTTTTTCTGGACATATCTGAAGAAACCTCATAGTCAAGATTTTTTCTGGACATATCTGAAGAAGCCCCATAAGAACTTTTAGTCAAGAATTTTTCTGGACATATCTGAAGAAGCCCCATAAGAACTTTAGGCAAGAATTTTTCTGGACATATCTGAAGAAGCCCCATAAGAGACAACACTGGCTGTCTATTTAACAATAAATTAATGACACATCAGTCCTATCATCCGCTGTGAATTCTATACACATGTACCCAAAGTCTGGCTAAGGTTTGGATGGAAAGAAGGACATAGACAGCTGGACAAAAAAGGCAAACATCTAAAATCCCCTCCCATTTGTCGCAAGATATTTCTCACACTTTAAAGGTCTTACACATAGCAAATATCAATTAAAGAAACTTCAGAATCGAAAATAAAATCAGAATTTGTATGATAATTAATTCAAAGATATTTTACACAGAATTTGTGTGATAAATAATTCAAAGGTTCTTTTTACACAGAACTTGTATTATTGTAATTACGGTAAACCTCCGGTTAGTTCGAACAAAATTAAATAAATATTGTCGGTCCTGTTCGAACTGTTCGAAATTATATGCTGAGAAATTAAACCTAAGTTCGAACTATCCGAGTCTAAATCGTTAAAATGACGAACGTTCGAACTATCCGAGTCGACATCATGGCGGACTGTCAAGCCTGCAGGGTATACGTAGTTACTGTAGCTTGAACGTTAGCTGGCCACAAACAACTGTTGATACGAGATAATTCTATCATATTTTGCCGTTCATGATTATTGTCACAATTCTAGAATTGCTAACATGTAATCAATTATCAACTCTGCTGCCTCCATGTTACTGCCGCGATCAGGTGCATTGTAAAGGCCCGTAAACAGTACATGTGTATTGGCGGAAGATGTAGTATGCGGAGTAAACCGTGTATTGGCGGAAAATAAAATGCGGAATGTTGACTGAGATTGCGATGTGTACGTAATTTAAATATAACGTTATGATTTGTTATCGTTATGTTAATAATACACGAGGCGTATCGTATTCGAGGGTTATGGTTACTTTTTGTGAGAATTTGTTGGCCCTGAAAAGGGCCGTTTTATGCTGGCCCTAAAAAGGGCCGTTTTCACAGCGGCAAGCTACCAGTTCTTGGATATGTTTTTCAGCTTTTCATGAATCCGATCGTTGATTTTTTTGTTTGGAGACCCAAATTTCAGTATGCAGGGTACTTCTAGTCCCCCACATTTAAGTTGAGACCGCTTTCTGGTTCCGGTGATATGGCATGTGATTGTCCCCCTGTGTGCTAAAAAAAAGTAGCACAACTGTGATATTTCCCTTGGTAAATGTCCAACAGTATGTTTGCCCTTCATAACTGCAACCGAAAATTTGTCACCAAACAAATGCCCGTCTATGTCAGGCTCTGTTGTTAACTCTTCACCGATGACTGGTGTCCAATACACTCTGTAAACGTGATATCCTCTGACGACACAAGCAAACTCGACTGGTTCCAATTTGCTCGTGATTTTCCTCATCTCGGTTACTAATTTCAAAGAACAGTCTTCCTTTATTCAATGTATTTTCTGAATTGATATCGGTACCTATAACCAGGGACATAACACTCAGTGGTTGTAATTTACCTGGACACTAATAGTATAACTACGCTAATCAATTACACAGGCTTGTCACAACGGGTGTTTTGTTAGTTTGGCCGAAACCTTGTGTCAAACCCCAATTTGTTATGTACAGGTAACACTAACTGGCAGTAATTAAGCAATAAATAAGGATGGTACATCAGGGTGTGATTGTAGTAAACAGTGGTTCACCTGATAATATACACATGACACCGGTATACATGGGGTAATGATCGTGTACTAAGCAATAAATGATCTACAGTTAATTCAAAGAGTTTTTATACAGAATTTGTACGATAATTAATTCAAATCTTTTTACACAGAATTCATATGATATACATACGTACACATGTACATGTATTCATATTTAATTCAAAGATTTTTCACATAGAATTCATATAATAATTATTTTTAAACAGAAACCAATATAAATCTAAGGAATTTATATGAATCATGTATATGCAACAAGAAACACAATTAACATTGAGAAGCCCTGGCAGGATAGTACAAAATAGACCACAAATCTTCACATACAAAAAATGTATATAGATACAGCATGCACTATATCCCTGTACGTAACAATCTAGCCCATTACCAAATACATATTTGTACAGCGACATCATCAAGCCCCGCATTCAGATAAACAGACCATCACAGAAATAATTGCCCTGAGTTACATAATTTCGCTCTGAATTGCACTTTTCAGTCGCAACAATTTGCTGCAACATGTCAAATAAGAAATGCTGTACTTCCTCGGGACATGGCCTCCAATATTTTTTTTTAAAAGTAAAATATTAAAATAGTGTTACGCATGTAACTCTAAAGGAAATTGTCAAAATGAATAAAATAAATTCATTATGAGCAACAACATTATATGCATGTACATTTATACTGACGATCATGTGCATAATCTTTTTTAAAGTTTTATAAAAATTGGTTGAGATAATAAACAGTATTACTTAGAAAAATGTCTGTCCACAGATGAATAGAATACTGGATTCTAGCTAGTTTAACATTATCATAGGAATGGTATAGAAACATCAATATTGTTCGGTGAGAATTGTGTGAGTAGCTAGCTGCCTAAGGGAATTCCTGGGATCTGTGCAAGACATCAATTCCGTATCTATATATCTTTATATATGGTGCAGCAAGTATACAGTGTTGTTGTGGCTTATATAATCTCTATATATATGTACATGAATTTATATTTCTGACAAAATAAGATACAGGAAAAGTTGTCTCCCCTTCAATGCCATCATATACATGAAAGGATTGCCCTTGAACTTGACTCTGACGACTTGACTTTGAAATTGAATATTACAACATTATCCATCAAAGCAATGAATTAATTGATTCATTTTGAGGTAGGGTGTCATTGTAGTAGCTGGTAGCTACCTCACTGAATGACATACAGGAGGCCTGTTGCATTACCATCCAAAGCAATTACAGTAAAGTGTCTTGCTCGAGGACACAACCATGACAGCACAGACTGGCCCATTTCTCAGCTTCCCGAGAAACACAAACCGACACAGGTAGGGAGTGTCGAACCACTACACTACTAGCTTTACATGTATGTAACCCAGTTATATATTGAAGATCAGGTGTTAATATTATTTAGTGTAATTAAGATTACAGATTAAGTTTAAAATAGCCAAGATGATAAATATTATGCTTGAATGACTAGATTTTGGGCAGCATGACACAAATACCCTTGCTGTTAATTATAAAATATAACCAAAGTGATCTTTAAAGTGACAATATCTGTAGAATTCAAACTCATTAAATGGGGATTTCTTCTTATAAGTAGTTCAAATCATCTTTGCTTACCAATTAAGGGCTTCTGATGAGGTTTCACTCCAAGAACATTTATGGAGTGAAATGTAATTAGAAGTCTTGACTCTAAGGCGAAGATGAGTGAAATTGGGGCTAAGAAATAGCGATACCAAAGCTTATACCATAAAATACGTTCCATAAACATACGTTTACGAGTTTTAAAACACTGCATGTTTACCTTGGTTACCTGATGTTTGTAAAGAATGCTACATAGACATAGGGAAATGGAGACACTTTAAATTTTCCCAATTAATGGAAAGTGTTAGTTACATGAATTGTTTTTTTCTTTTTTTTTTGAATATTATGCCCGATAACATTTTCTTACAGTGATTTTTACATTTATAGTCGGCTGAAGTGTGATTGTTTTTGTAATGAGGTGTACTCATGACTTTTCAAAACAAGAAGGGTACTGGTTAACCAAGGAATGATTGTATAAGTAAATTACCAGCTGGCCTGGCTGGTTAAAATTTCACTTTAAATTCCCAGATATTGTCACTTTGCAGTGCTCACTCGATCAAGAGATTCTACAATTATGGTATAGTATATATATATTTAAGATTTTACAAGGCAATTAATACTCTGGGGGGGGAAAAGGCCTGATGTGATCTGCATATGCTTCCTTCCTACTAAGGAGTAGACAACCAACTTCAAGGATGGTGGTCACTTGTTCAAGAAAGGAAGACATATTTAGATTATTAATAAGAACAATGGCCGATTCCACCAAGAAGCGAGAAGAAAATATATGTTGAATTCTCCACTGAAAGAAAACAAATATAAGAGAGGGATAAGCTTTTCTCCAATGAAGGGGAGACAACTAGGGTCAACATGAACGGTATCTACTCACTTCCTCGACTGGACAGGTAATAATCTGTATAATTCACATATTTTAAATTTGTTCAGGACTGTGTTAAACTGGAACTTAATTTTGATAATAACCAAATTATTTTTTTAAGGGAAACAACCCAATCACAAATCAAAGGTAGCATACATCTTTAATACAAAACTTATTATTAATATGTTCTTGAAAGTTTTCACCTGTAAAATTAGAATTAAGCATTTGAAAGAATTGAAAAAGTCTATAGAGGCATTATGTAAAGTGCCTTTAATTGACTCATGCAAAAAAGGAAACTATTAAATTTAAAACTGGTAATTAAATATAAAAACACTTGCGCCGAAATATTTGGTTGATTTTGAAAGCATAATTAGATGCAAGCAATTGAGAAAACAATAACCATGCATAGATCTACAAACTACAGCAGTATCATTGTCTATGTTTTTGTACACAATGCATTCTGTATATAAGAAATCTGTTGTATTGTTTCTAGACAGACTGTTAGATGAGAGATCTTATATAAAACAATTCCACTCTTAACTTCAGGCTAAACATGGTTTTTTGGTGACTTAATATTTTGGTGACTATTATAAATGTTGGATCAAAAGGTAAATTTAGACTAAAACGTTTATATCAGTACATACAAATGTAAATTGTCCTGTAGGCGAGCGACTCAAAAAATAGGTCACAAGCCATGGTAAAAGATAAAAACACGTACCTGTCATATTTTTGAAATACATTATCTTTAAACTCTTTGAGTAGAAACTTTGAAACATGCTAGTATATGATTTATAGAAGAATGAAAGATTATGAAAATTTAAGCAAATCATATTAATGTATTTTTCTTCAATTGATGATTAAATTCACTAAATATAATATACCTGATTCTTGACTAAAAGTTTCAACAGTTGGTGATGTACGCCGAGAGCTGCCCTTCCCCACAGAGCTGTGTGGACTCTCCGGCACAAATATAGCTACAAGCAATGCCATTATGACTAGGATGGTTCCAAATGCAAATGGGGGACCAGGAATCATACTCTGAAAAAAAAAAAAATAAAACATTCAATTAGAGTTGATAATGATAAGTTTACAAGACACCTTTTTAGACATGCGCCATATTTCTTAAATTCAGTTGATAAGCTTTTTAAAGGTACTACTTCTCCAACAAAAGAACAATGACAGATTAAAAATTGCTGTTTATTTTCATACAATATCTACATTTAAAATACATATTACAATATTACCAACCTAAAAACAATTCAGCATTTTGTCTTTTGAATATAATAAGTGAGCAAATAAATAATGCATTGCATCTGGAAGATATTTTATCTTTTAAATCTTTCCAATTATGTGGTACATTAAGTTAATTATTTGAAATTAGAAATAAATAGTGCTGATCTGTCTGAAGTAGCTGGAGCTTTGATGACATAGAGTCGCCTACGACTCAAAAAATATATTCTAAAGTCATTTGTCTTTCTTGTCTAAGCATATGATTCTAATGAGTTTAAAATATTTTTGAACATAAACATTGTGAAAATTGGTCACAACAATTCAATGTTTTGAATGATTATTGACAAATGATCAATATATAGATGCCAAAAGAGAGAATCCCTAAGATGAGGAAAATTTCCCCAAGAACATAAAGTCCAATAGCTATAGATGCCTAAGGAAATTATATTTCATAACACATCAACTTCAATCTATAGAAATGACCACTGGTCAATGCTTACAATCTAGAGAAATGACCACTGGTCAATGCTTACAATCTATTGAAATGACCACTGGTCAATGCTTACAATCTAAAGAAATGACCACTGGTCAATGCTTACAATCTAAAGAAATGACCATTGGTCAATGCTTACAATCTAAAGAAATGACCACTGGTCAATGCTTACAATCTAAAGAAATGACCATTGGTCAATGCTTACAATATAAAGAAATGACCATAAATGACCACTGGTCAATGCTTTCACTCTAAAGAAATGACCATTGGTCAATGCTTACCTCTAGAGGATTGACAGCGTTTGGACGTGCTGTGGCGTTTGCTGCCAATGGTTTAGCTGTTGGATATGAAGCTTCCTTTAAGTCTACTTGGAACAGGTAAAATATGAATCCAAACATGGCTGGACCGAATCCATTACACAGTCCACGGATACCAGTGATGATACCCTGTGCCACACCTGTAGAAAAATAATGATAATGTCAGTTAACCCCACAATCAGATAAAAGCTTGCACATCTGTTTATTGTTGTTGTTTTTTCTTTCTTCATTTCAGAATATTTTACTGCCCAGATTTTAGCACAAAGGGAAATTGGGCAACAGACATAGCCTATATATATACTAGCCATCTCCTGACACAGTACTAGTCCATTCATACCATTGAAGAATCCTTGGGTCACACTCACAGAAAAAAAATAATATGATTACTTACTATAGTCATATGTATACATGCACAGATTCATGTCTACTTTATGGTCAGTGAAAACAAGAATTTTCATTGATATAATTTGAACAGTGACTCTAATAGGTAAAATGTTCCTACCTTTTTGTAAAATTAAAGCTTAAAAGTTAATGTTTAATTAAATTCAACAAGAAAGTTCAGGATATTACAGTCCCCCACTAGATACATGTGAAATTATATGAGAAGAATCCACAAATGAAAATTTTGTAATAAATAAAGTAAATTAACCCAAACCCCAAGTATGAAGTTTCAGCGACTTATAAGAAGTGTATATACGATTATAGAGTCAAGACAAATTTTTCTTTGATGTAGTCAAAGAGGTCAAAATGTAGGTCAGATTGCCCTACTTTTGATACATGACACACTGCCTCACACAGGTGAACCCATACCTCAAGAACAAAGTTCTAGTGAAGTGTAAGAGTGATAGATCCAGACCAACTTTTTCTTTGCTGTAGGTACATGTAAGAGGTCAAAATGTAGGTCAGAGTGACCTACTTTTGATACATGACAAAGTGTCTCATCTAGGTAAACCTATATATGCCCCAAGGTATAAAGTTCTATAGTCAAGTGAAGTAGGAGATAGAGCCTGTATAAGGTAATGAATGGAAGGACGGACGGATGGATTGCCAGACGGACAGATTGATGGACAGACACAATGCAAAACTTTAGTCCCCCTGGTTAACAAAGGCCAATAATTAGATGTGTCAGAGCAACATGAATAGTCCTGTTAGTAACGAACGTAAAAATTTTGAAACTTTTAGTATTATTGGCTTTGTTTAGGCCCGAAATAGTCAGGCATTGTTAGTTGACCAAATAAATTATCAGCTAGCTACATAGCTAATCTGACTTATAGTTGGAACCCAGATAAGGTTGTTTACAGTGCTTCCTTTACCAGGAGATTCTCCAATTTTAAAAAAATATTTTTTTCTGTGATTTTTTTTTTACTATGAAATTCGCTCTGGTACTAGTCAAGGCCTTCCCATTTTGGTCCTACTATATGTTTGAGAACATTTTTAATTAAAATTCTAAGAATTAGATGGCCACAACTCTGAAAGAAATTCATTTGACAAGCATATTACCATTATATAATCAATGTCATAACAAATTACAATTTTATGCTAATTAAAGCATAAATGATGGAAAACAAAATTATGACAGAATGATGTAAGCACTATCATGGTAGAACTAAAAGTAAAAGATTAAAAAAAAAAAAAAAAAAAAGTAAAAGATTATGTGTCGGTATTGGTGACTGGCAGGGCCTGCATGATACCAAATACAAGTTGGTCTCAGATACACAGATGTATATATACGCGAAAGACTAGAGTCACATATACATGTATACCAATTTAACAGCCTCTTTTCTGTGGAAACATTCAGCAAAGGTAATCTATAGCTCGCCAAATAGCAGTAATGAATTCAGAGTAGGGCCATAACCTTGTGAAAGAATCTGTCTATATGTCAAAGGTCTGAACTTATACAACAGCCAACCACACTTTTAGTGGAGAATGAATGGACGATGGCACTAGCATTCTGAATAAACACCTCTATTTACAGCAATTTGTATACAATATTATCTGCATTATTCAATGTTGCTTTTCCATTTACAATTACAATGTCATAGCGTTTAGATTGAACAATGTCATTACTATGTACATTACCACGAAATATGACGCACAGACGAGCAAGGTACAGGGAAAACTTGTCTGTCGCAATCTCGTAATTACATGACTTTGTGCATGAAGCACGTGAGTCACAGTTATGGTCACACAGCACCAGTATGGAGTGTGTAATTTACTGTGGCTATTAAGAGGTACTATGAGACCTAAGTCACAGACAGGGCCAACATTAAACCCCTGTACCTCCATAACCAGACGCCCGAGGCCAATCCATAACTCGTACAACATCCCTGCTACTTCATTGTACACAGACAGAATAAAATGTATATAATTAACGTAAATCATGTGGCAGACAAATTTCATATGGTTTCATTGATGAATCGCAGTGCAGATTCGCATCAAAACAGACTTGCATATAAATAGTCGAGACACATCATGATTATTTACACAAATTATGGATGCAATCATGCAAACTTGTGGGTTTTTCCAAGGAATTATGTGTAGGAAGAAAGATAACTCCTGAAGGATCAATAAACTGTTCTGAGTAAAACATACAGATAGATATGATCCCTGTAGCTCTCATAGCAGTTATTTTCAGCAGGCATTGGGCTTTTATTTTGGAAAAGATAATTCCAACGATATCTATACACTAATGTACATAAGCATTGTTTAGAATAATAAAACCAATTTAAATATCAATATATATGTGTCCGAACTAACAAGGTTCCACAGTACACACAAATCCAGACTGAGAAAGTTCCACTGTACACACAAATTCAGTCTAACATGGTTCAACTATACACACAAATTCAGACTAACTAGGTTCCACTCATGATCAGTGTACACACAAATCGAGACTAACCATGTTCCACTATACACACAAATTCAGACTAACAAGGTTCCACTGTACACACAAATTCAGACTAACAAGGTTCCACTGTACACACAAATTCAGACTAACAAGGTTCCACTATACACACAAATTCAGACTAACAAGGTTCCACTGTACACACAATTTCAGACTAACAAGGTTCCACTGTACACACAATTTCAGACTAACAAGGTTCCACTGTACACTCAAATTCAGACTAACAAGGTTCCACTGTACACTCAAATCCAGACTAACAAGGTTCCACAGTATATTACACACAAATCCAGACTAACAAGGTTCCACTGTATATTACACACAAATCCAGACTAACAAGGTTCTACTGTACACACAAACCAAAGTGACCAGACTTATATATAAGGTTCTACTGTACACACAACCAAAGTGACCAGACTAACAAGGTTCTACTATACACACAAACCAAAGTGACCAGACTAACAAGGTTCTACTGTCCACACAAACCAAAGTGTCCAGACTTATATATAAGGTTCTACTGTACAAACAACCAAACTTAAAGTGTTAAGACTGTTCACAGAAACCATGCAAAGTTTCCAGACTTAAGGATCATCTGTGTGTGGATCAAACACAGTTTATTAGTTAAAGTTCTGCCTCTATAGAGCATCCTAGCCTGTTGGGTGTCCAGGAAATGAAGCAATATCAAAATGTTCAAGACAGCGTCCATATTGAACGTAGCATGTCAAGTCCAAATTTTAGCTAGGACCAGTGCGTTTTGGACCATGAGCAAGAATACTTTTGACCACAAACAAATACAGAGGAGCACACTTATTTGCATATCGCTTATTTGCATATCCCTGCTTATTTGCATAAAATTCTCAGGTCCCATGTATTCAGTGAAAGTCCTATCTTCATACAACTTTCTGTTAAGAGGAGATGAATTAACGAAGGGATACTTCATGATAATTATGACCTCGTCAACGGGAGAAGACTTTCTAATAATGTGACAAGATCCTGTGCAGTGTTTACTAAATAGTTCGAGGTCACTACAATAACTTTTTCATGACAGCAGCTTTAAAGTCAAACTTGAATGAAGCACTGGTTCAAACTTTATTAAGGACCATCTGTTGATCACACAAAACGCTATAAAGTCAGGTCCCAAGGAGATGAATTTCAAACAAGATTTCTGAACTAAGATGGCTGCCAAATACTGTTAAAAATAGATTTTGGTGAAACAATGATGGCAATAATTGTATTTTACTTGGAAAATATTCTAGCAATGATTGTGAAACAGTCTTCTTTAACTTAATTATATTACTACCATCTTCCCTGTTTTGGACTCCTATTCAGCCCAAGATGCTCCAGACCAAATTTTAAACAAATTTAAAGAATTTGTATTACTTCCTCTATCGGACCGTGTTGAAGCCCCAATTGATTATAAGCAGTATGCTTCTAACCGAATTTGATCAAATTCAACTCAGCTATTCTAGACAAGGAGTGATTTAAAGAAAAAGTTGACATACACACAAACTCAGCTGTTCTAGACAAGTTGTGAGATTTAAAGAAAAAGTTGACATACAAACAACAATTTAATTGTATATAGACTGGTATATGGGGCTAATGTTTCAAGGTAGTCCCAGTTGGAACTTGTTGGCAGGTATTTAACTTTAGGCAATACAGCTTTGTAAACATTCTGCAGTGAACATGTTTACATGTTAGTGTGTATGTAATTACATAAATATTCGCTGAGTATTTATTTTCACAGTATATTTAATGAATTAACAGATATAGTGAAATGTCCTTCAAATATTACCCATTATCCAGTGTAGTATGTATGGTAACACCCCTTCATCCTAAAGGAGATATTGTATTCAACCTAAGAGGCACATTGTGCACTTAAAATGACACCAAATGGGCGCCCTTAATAAAGCCATGAACAGGGAAAAGATATCTGGGTGGAAAAAATAACTTTTTGTTTTCCATTTACATGGCTTTATGTAGTGAAAACACTCCTTGTCAAAAGACTGAAGATTGACATATATATTGGCAGATCAGGGAGGTGAAGAACTGTTTATATATTTCAATAAGCACACCCACCCTCTTTTTCTGAAAAAAAAAGATAGGGATGCACTTATGGGGACAGGTGTGCTTATTGCTATGTCAACACAGCATATACATGTAGATAAAGTAGGAATGTTAACTGCCTCCTTACCTTGTTGGTCAGCAGAAGCATGTGATGAAGCAAACGCACTAATAGCTGGATAGGTCACACTAGACATGGCCGCCATACATCCGGCCACCCACATAATCCTGTAAATAGAGGTATGATTGTAATGAGAAAATTATACTACAGACAATTTTCAGTGATGCCTACCTCCTAGAAAGAACAACCATACTGGGTATTGCTACAGGGATTCATGTCCCCTTACCGACCCCCGCTGTAAATAGTAACAGTGACCTTGATCTTAACCTAAACACCTCAAGGAATGAAGCTGCAAGCACTGACAAACTTTTGCATTACGTATATGTACAAGACGGAAAGGAAACCTATATAGCCCCCCTCCCCCCGGTTTCACCAGTAGGGGACTAGTAAGCAGGTCATGCCCTTTGAAAACAAGGGTGAAAGGCTGAAATCAAGTGTCATATAGCAATTTCCATGTCATTTTCATTATTTGTTATAATCAACTCAAATGAAGAACATGAATATGAAATCAGTTTATAGAATCTCATTCATAAGATCTGTACTTGGCCTGTCCAGCAGATTTGAGTTGCTGAAGCTGGGACAACCAACAATGCAATGATATGAAGTTAAATCTTGTATACTGTATTAATGAGGTGGCAACTTAAAAAAAACATGCAATATAGATGTTAACTCACCAGTCCTGAGATCCAAAACCATAGCAGGCTAGTTGAATGATCTCAAAAACCAGTCCAAACATGATGGCTCCCTTGTGACCAAGATACTTCATTAAAACTGTCAATATCAACGTCTACAAAAAAAAAAAAAAAAAAAAAAAAATTTGAATCAACGTTACCTGATCGTTGCCAGCCACATACCTGAAGAACATACCAGGTTTTTACATGCATCATTATTTTTTTGTTCTACATTTGTGTTATTTCAGCAATACCTATTACATATTCCCTCATAAAGATTTCAGACAGCTGGTAGATTTGACAAAATAGTTGGTAGAATGTATACATAGTGTAATATTGGCATATAACCTCATATAAAATTGACAATTAGCTTTTTACCGAGGGCGATGTTCTATCAATTTACCTATTTAGTGGTGTTTAGTTTAGTTCCTCTTTGAAATTTTGAAGTTAGAAATTATAGAAATTTATTTTTTGATGTTGATTATTTCATCAGCAAATTTACTAAAACAATATTTAAATTCATTTATTCTTTTATGGTAGATTATTTCCCCTAAAACTCATATCTGTTCAATAAAATTTACTTTCATACCCTAGATGGAGGTAAACATAATCCTGTTTCTATTAAAATATATTCCGAAGGCCCAGAGACCGTCTGTTCAGCTTTTTAGAAGAAAGGTATCCTTACACATGTTAAAATGCTGTCTTTGATCAGGAATACATGTACTAGGGTAACATTTTTTGTTGCTGTTTTTTTTTAAATTTTAAATCAATACCTGGTAAATCATCATTTTGATTGTGAAATGAACAGTCACATGTCTGTATCATTACTTATTCAGCATGTTCGTTGGCATGTTAAATTCTAGAGGGTAGAGTACAGTTTGATAAATTATATATTTTACTAGTACAGTGGAACCTCTATAAACCGAACATGCATGGGACATGACTATTTGTTCGGTTTACAGAGGGTTCGGTTTGGAGAAGTTGATGGAAAAATGACCGGTCGAATTCCGGATATAATTGGTCGGACGATGGTTTTATTAGAATGTACCCGATTACAAACCGTGCCGGTATCACGTAGACAATATTTGGTTTGTCTGAATAATATGCATATTATGAAAGTTAATCAATGTATCTATTGCAGAATATATAAGAAAGGCAAATGACTATAACTATAGTTTTAAACAGTATTTTCACATGTACAACTACACTTTACGATCGACCTACATTTTGTTACATCCGGTGAAGCTTCCGTCATGTGGATGGGGCCGATAGTCCAATACGGAATATTTTACATATCGACTAATATTAAAGGGTGTGAAGATGTTTTGTTTCAATATCAATTACAATTGATCAGATGATGCTGGTCGTATTTCCGACATCGCTGTTGTCTAAAAAAATATCACAGGCTTCATTTACGAAAACAACCCCCTTTGGGCCTCATTTAGATTAAATGCGAAACTCAGGCTTCTAGCTCTACTTGCATTGAGAAGATAAACGAACCGACGCGCTTCAATGAAGTGTGGCATTGTTTCATAATTGTTGTGTTGATTATACACAAGGCCATCCGTCATAATGCCCCCTTGGGATATATATTGGATACCTGTACAAATCACATACGTACAATGTAGGTCCCGAGACAATAAAGCTTCACACAATACCCGTCACGGTTGTTGTTTCACGGTTGACTGGCCTGACCTCGTGTCATATTCGCTCAGGTAAGGCCGGTTTTCAGAAGTAATTTTTGCTATATTTTAACAGGAACCTGACACAAAATCAGTTCGGTGTTCGGAATTCAGAGGGATCGGTATTTGGAAGTTTTTTAATACTATAATAAAGAAGGACCAATTCCGTACAATGTCAATTCGTTCGGTATTCAGAGGTGTTCGGTTTTTAGAAGGTTCGGTTTTCGGAAGTTGCACTGTACATCACATTGTTTCAGATGTCAAACATCAATACTTACTTGAGCAATAACGGAGAGAACACCTACTAAAGCTATATAGGATGCGACAGCCTCAGCTGAGAAACCCATTCTCTGGAAAAGTCAAAAAGTTATAAATATAATAAAAATTTTGTTATAATTCCCTGTATACAGTAAAACCTTGATATAAATCCCATGTTTATATACAATAAAAATCTTGATATATTGACCCTTTTTATATACAAAAACCCTGATATAATGCTGTTTACACAGTAAAACAGTTACTTAACTTGCAGTTAATGTTCTTTCATTGTTCATTTTCCCTCTAATCACTTGCATTTCTTTATGTCCCCCTTCATATAATGCCATAGGATGGCAGCATCAAACGATTTGTTAACAAAAATAGCAGCAAACATGTTATAAAAAAAGACACAACGAATGTGAAGAGTAGATAAAAACAGAAAACAATCTTATACAACGATCATACATATATACATAGCTGACATTAACCCTTTAAACCCCAAGAAACCTTAGTGAACTCTGCCATTCATTCATGATTTGAAGTCCAATATGATCAGTAGGGGTGAAAGGGTAAAGTGTATGTCCCTAACCCTACCCATTTTGAATGTATCATTTTTTAAAAAGTTCTATCATGATACATTAGAATACTGGATATCAATGAATTTGCACAAGTCATTCAACCTGTCGTCATATGACCCTGGCTGTTGCCGGGACGATAAAACTCCCAAAACAAAACAAACGAGTCAATCAAACTTGTGATGGTATGGTGTTCTGAGATAAGAATTCACCTATGTACATTCAATGAATGTCATTTTGGAAAATTTTAAAAGGAATATCATGAACTCACCAGTCTAAGGTAGACAAAGAAACAGGAGTACTCCCCAGCCTCGGGGAGATAGGACAGGAATACAGCTACACACAGCAATAAGATGAGCTGGTCCTGGCCAATCTTCTTCAGAGCCTGCAGATGTTGGAAACTCAATCATTACCACATCAATTTTAACATTAAGATGCTGTAATGTTTTAAAACACTGAGTATAAACCGCAAATTAAATTCTAAGAATCTGACACTTTTATACATGTAATTTAGCAGAGAGGTTATGAAGCAATCCCAGTCGCTCACGTCACCTTGGAAAATGTGTTCAAAGGGAGACAACTCTTACAGTCTGGTTTTTCAATTTGAAAATATCCAGGGCATCCAGTAGACCCTTGAGAGTGTTTTTGACTCTTCAAAATCAGATTTGACTCTTGAGTTTGAAGGAGCATGTCTATTTGACATATGTTTTGACCCTTCACATTTCTGAGAAAAGGTGATTTGACTTCTGAAATTGCTAAAAGTCAAGGGTCAACTGGATGCCCTGCTAATCAATGGTTCAATTGTTGTTTCAATATTTTATGTCGCCAGGTCATTGACAAAATAAAGCTTAGGAGTGCTAAATGTAAATAAAAATAAATCATGAATTTCTTCAAACACTGATACCTTATAAGAATACCTATAATAAATTAAGTATAGAAGTTATGTTAAGAATGTAAATGCTCTCATTGTAAAGAATTTTCAAATTACAGAACAAAACAGACAGAACTGAAACTGTGATGGATCTGAAATGTAACAATCCTTTTGTATTTTCATAAGAATAGAACAGTTGTACTAACACCTCATTTCTGATCAAAGGTCACTTCCCTTTCCAAAGGCAGGATGCAAATCATTAACTTAGTACTTAATTTATATCGACATAAATCGCCATTGCACACACACACACACATCTATATATATATATATATATATATATAAACATGTACATTCTTTTTAAGCCAAAATTAAAAATAAACAATTTAAAACAAAATATTACAATGATTCCTCATTCTATCTCTTAAAATTATCTTGCCTAGTGTAATTTTCCTATACTAATTCTGCAATGTAATCCTTACCCCAAAAGGGTCTGCCTTATCCCAGGAGATCTGGGACCCCCAGGTGGCTGGCCGGAGTTTCTCCGGAAGGGATTCTGGCACAGCCACCAAGATAAAAAATATGTCAAGTAGAGCCACCGCTGTGGCTAGCCACACGACTAAGTTCTCACTGTAGGCCTGTTCCAGGTACGATCCTAGAGCAGGACTTGTTACCAAGCTAGCAGCAAAGGTAGCGGATACCTGCACAAAAAATACACAAATAATTAACAAAGGTAGCAGACACCTGCACAAAAAATACACTAATAATTAACAAAGGTAGCGGACACCTGCACAAAAAATACACTAATAATTAACAAAGGTAGCGGACGCCTGCACATAATATACACTAATAATTGGCACCTGCACAAAAATATACTCAAATCACTAAGTCTACAAAGGTACAGTGTTCCAGCTAGGATCTGAAAAAGACAGTATTTGAGCGAAAAATTGGCATTTTTACACACAATTGTTACTTTGGGGTTGTGTCTGTGTGCTGCACTGCTTTGACAAAAAGTGTGACCTTTGTCTTTTAAAAATCTGGAAGTAATTATTGTCTGTATGACAAGAAACCAAAAGAAACCCTGCCACATTCATGTGACCTTGAACTGACCCGACAGTTGTATATGCACATGCGAGGCAAGATGGTAGAGGAACAAACTTCATTGTTGTAAAAACTCCCACTCTGAATTATGTCTATCCAAATTTCCTTCTAAATATTTTTTACTCTAACCACACAGTAAAAAACCAACCTATATAGTGGACATGTATCGAAACTGGATAAATTAAATTTTTTGTAGCATTCTCATGTATACATGCGAGTTTACGATAAATTATAGTTTCCAAAACACCTAGCTCGGTATCTTTCATTCAGAAATGGGCAAACACCGTATCATACATGTATGTATTTGTCAGCTGAAGATTTTAGCAGATAATTATTTGTTTCGGAACAATCAAAAGTCAATGTAAACGCCTATCCATTATTTCACAACAAGCACTGATCATATTTGAATGAAGCACATTTTAGTTAAAATTACACTTGTGGTCATGATTTATGCATGTTTAGCTATCAATTTTAGGTAAATGCTTCGACTTCTGGAACATCATCGATGCCTAATCAATTAGCTTTGTTATTCATTCGGCTGGAATCTATAATCGTTAGTATCTTTTCAACTATGATAATGTTGGTGAAGATAAATTATTGTACAGTATCTTTTTTATACATCAATTCCACATGAGAGTCTTTTCCCCCCGAGAAGAGGACATCATTTTTACAAATGAATATCTTAAACCTTAACACTTTAATTTAATTCTATGGTATCAACATTAATTTTTTTATCTCAATTTTTATTATCTACCTGGTTGATATTATTATGTTATATCAAATACTTGGTAATTGAAATATTACTGTTCAAGTCAAAATTAGCCTGTCTAATACAGAAATAAATTTGGTAGTTTCCACATATTTTCTTGCAAATATGAGCTTATGTTTAAGAAAATAAAATTGAATCTTACACTAGCAAGATAATTATATATATTTATCCTGACTCATAACTGTAGTGTGTGTATGTATCACCATCTTTTCTGGGGATTGAGAAAAGCTGGACAGGTGAACAACATTTCATATATGTTTGGGACTTGGTGAACAGAATCAGCATGCAAAATGCAGTCTCCCTTGACAAGTAAAGAATCATAACACTGTTGAACTGATGATTTATTATAGAATATACTTTCAAGCTCAGGTCTTATATCTATATATAAATCTTTTTTACATATCCTGCAATAAGCCCCAGGATTAATGCATACCTTCCAACTCAAAGTCAGGGAGGTGGACTTATTCCAGGATAATGACATTATATTTATTGGATGGATGGGCTTATTACTAGGAATGATATAATGCTGGATAAATACAATACGACTTACTAGACCATAGGCCTGTCCTCGGTCTTCTTCTGCTGTTACATCAGCTACGTAAGCAAACACAACGCTGAACGTCACAGAAAATATCCCCGATATGGATATCATAGCGAAGTACCACCTGTCAATGAAACAACACAATAAGAAAATATATTGTTTTCCTATGTACAGTAAAATGTCTTCCTGAAATAATCAAAACAACAGACAGATTGCAACAGATTTCAGTAGAATTTTACAGATATGTTTTTTCCAGTATATCACCTTTATATAAAGAACAAATCATCAATTATCCACAAAATGCACAGGTGGGACACGAGTTCATGGACAAAATGTTTATGCTATATACCTGTATATATTACAATATAGTCAGAACCAGTAATATAAATATAGTATACTATTGGACCTCTACTCCAATAAAGTGACTTACATGTGATATGTCCTGGCGTTGTAGTTTTCTAACAGAGGCCTATATTCATCATATACTGGTGTACATTTCTAATAGTGACTAGCATTTGAAATGTCTTTCACAGTTTGTCTTCAGTGATCTATCTTTGATATATTTTTTGTAGTGTTTTAACAATGACCTACATGTGATATATACATGTTGTTGTTTACTAGATTAAAGTAATAAGGCCAAAAAAATAATAACACATCTTTTAGGATACCTTTCTCAACATCCCTACCAATTTTCAGCTCAATGGCACCAGTGGAACTGGTGAAGTTTAAAATGTCTTTTTCAAGATGGCTGTCATGGCAGCCATTAGTGTTGGGAATCAGATGTGATTTCCTAATCGATTAATCGGCATAATCGGAGAGCCCCTTCCGATCGATTATCGATTATAATCGGATAGTATGTAAATCAGAGTTATTTATTAAATGTATTATGAATATTTGAAAAATGTATTGTGAATTCATGATTAAAAGTTTAAAACAATATTAACAAGTTTCCAATGAACATACCAGATTAATAGAAATAAAAGAAGTCATACGAGACGTTGTTGTTGTTATTATTTCCCATCCACAATCTGTATAATACTCATATTGTAATTGGTACAGAAATCCAGTATTTGAAACATGTCAACGTAATCCAAAACTAAAGCCATTGTTCCAAGTTGTAACGTAACAGACCAGTCAGTATGTAACTTTGGGTTTTGTTTACTTTAGCATGAATATCACCGGCAAATGTTGAAATTCAAATTGAAACTGAAACAAGTCACTTGATACGCCATCATACAGGAGAAAAAAAATATGTCAACTTATCTTTATTAACATATCAGCGAAGGCGACAAACTGCCGCCTTCACATTGAGGTTTTCTTTATTTGGAGGCCCTTTTTTACTTTTCCAAATCCAAAATATTTCCATACTAAAGGTACTCGCGCCTGGGTGGTGGAATAATTCTGCCTCATGTCTCAGGTGCCTCCATTTTGTTCAAGCGTATGAGTTAAACAGACGCTTTATAACTGTATATAATTTGAGTGCATGAAGCGTTTTCGTGACCGGAACAGTGACTAACACAGAAACCAACACAGGGCACTTATTCCGGAAACGCCGCATTTTTTACCGGAGATATTTTCAATGGAAATTTCACTGATCGATTATGAATTTAACAATCGATTGTCGCTGTATTTTGGTTATTTCGATTAATTTTCGATTATAATCCATAATCGGCCCACCACTAGCAGCCATCTTGGATTTCTGAATAACTCGAAAAATACCTGTGGACAGGACCATTCCAGAATTATTTCAGGTAAGTTAGAGCTGAATTCCAATGGTGAAACTTAAGAAGAAGTTTGAAATGTGAAAGTTTATGCATGGCAACAGCAAAAAATGGCAGGTATAATAACTTATGTTTTTTATGAACCAGAAAAACAAATGTTCTTACATAGGACTGATCTTCATCAGAGGGATTGGTGCACACGTGAACGACACGGTCAGAAGGAGGAACGTCTTCCTACCCCACACGTCCGACAACGCTCCAATCAATGGGGCGCTGAGGAAGGATAGCATCCCCTGCAGAAAACAAAATAGACATTATGTGTATACACAAGTTAAATTTATGATGTTTACATGTGTGGGAGCATCGATCTTAAAAAGTAAACACAGACAATATGGTACTGCTAAGTAATATAGGAATCAATGCAAATCCTAAATAAGATTCAATGTATAAGATCTGTTATTTTCTCACAAAAACACTGCTTTTAATCAAGTGATATAACTATAAAATGTTTAATGAAAAATCGTATAAAACTTTCTCTTATCTTGATAATTGCGTGAGGAATGCAACTTTTATATGTTGAAAATTTGTAGGTAATTATTATTGGTACATAAACATACAATAGATTAATGAGTTACCAGAAAACAATCATTGTCTCCTTAATTATAATTACCTGGATATGACAGCAAAAACAAAACAATGTAAGATTTCTTTTTTTAATATTCAGTTATTATACTTGAAAATCCTAAAAACTGGAAATTTATTTTTCACATGAATATTGTAGACTGCTGAAACTAAACATATAATACCAATACGATTATTTATTACATCTGTAATTTCAAGATGTTTTCATTGGATAATAAGCAACAAAGTTTTACAAATAATGTTATATTTTTGTGCAGAAAAAAAGTGTAAAATTATGACAGGGAATGGGGAACATGTTAGGTTGCTAAATCTTTTGTCCTCAAATGAAAAACAAATTTAAAGATTTTGGAAATCAACAACGTCAACAATAGAATGACACAATTTTGAATGCACCCTTAATTTGGGACGAAATATACAGGTCAGAAAATCATTGACATCAATGGATATCAGGGCTTTTTCTGGGGGCTTCTTGGGGCCGTTTATGGGCCCCATTCCCAATTGGAATTATTTCATATTTAAGCCAAATTTCCAAAATTTGTAGTTTACTCCTGAAAAAATCTTTCCCAATTCACCAATTTTCTTCCCAAAATGAAACAAAAAGGCCCTTTCCCAAACCAGTCAGAAAAAGCCCTGGATATTGTAACTGTTTCTACTATCCTCAGATTACATAGTAAAAACATATTCACTTACCTTTACACCAGTTATTAACCCATTAAGTAGGAGGGTGTGATTGGGAAAAGTCTCGTTCAGGACCTGAAAAAAAAATGTACATAATTATATATCACCTGTAATTTAATTTCAGTAAACAGTAACTTTTCAACATGAAGAGTCTGAAATAAACTATTTATATACAGGATTATATTGTAAGAATAAACTGCTTTAAAATTCATTATTGGTCATTTCTCAAACAATCTTTGATAGAAAGAGAAATATCTAGACTACTACAGTATTTTGAAATCGGTAAGGTTACTGGTATACTGTTGTAGAAAATTACTTTTAGATGTCTAAGCTTTGTTCAGAAATGATATTTTAACCTATTAGGTTAGTACATTACCAAATGTTTGTTGTTTTTTTAATGTACATATATATATATATACAATGTATGTCAAAGTTGCATTGAGCTACACTAACAGATTTAAGAACTTTGCAAAAAGGTAAATTGTTTACCTGGTAATGAATTCATAGTCAATTCACTGGTAAAATTGTTCAAATAATCAATTTTAAGGTCAATTTTGTTTTAGGATTTTCGAAATCTCTAAATCTTAAGCTTATATAGTCAAATTATGATGATCAACCAAAGAAATTTATGATCTGTTAGTCATAGTTTGATGTAAATTATTCATCACCCATTCAATGATTAATCCAAACAACAAATTACCATAATCATGGGGGACGTCAACAAACCCCAGGCAAAGAATTCTAAAAATATCACAATAAGAGCATGGTACACGCTGGGCTGGCTCATCCATCCCGAGGCCTGAAACACACAAAAAATAGACATTTTACCATATACTGAATGTAAAGTTTACAACAATTGTGAAACAAATTATATCAACTTATATTTATCACACTTGTTGGCACAGATGGAAGCGTGAGGGGTCTTACTGTTGGAGGAAACTGGATTATCAGGGGAAAACCAACATGATTGTGCATACAGATGACCCATACCTTTTCATGTCTGAGGAGGAATTGAACTCTGTTAGCCTAGATGAAAGGCAAGTGTGTTACCACTGTGCTGTCAGACTTTTGGATACCATACAATGTAACATGTAATTGTATGCAAAGGACACCACAAATAGAAATTACTAGATATTAGAATTTTCATCAATCTAAATTTAAGTTATAACTATTGACTTGATCGTGAGGTGTCACGTGAAGAAATTTTCCTTATTGTATGAAAAATGTACATATACAGCACCACATACATTAAAAACTGTACTATATACTAAACAATATATATTGTATCATGTCACTATATAGTTTTATCTAAAAAGCCAAATCACAAGGTCTGCAGTTTATAAATAACATTGTACAGTAACTAGGCTGCATATTGTTGTTTTGAATAATAATCTATATAGCTGTGTTAAAATCATTAATGACTAAACACAGGGCTTTTTCTCACTGGTTTTGGAAGGAGCCTTTTTGTCTCATTTTGGGAAGAAAATTGATGAATTGGAAATGATTTTTTCAGGAGTAAACGACAAATTTTGGGAATTTGACTTCAATATGAAATAATTTCCATTGGGAATGGGGCCGGGCCCATTAACGGCCCCAAAAAGCCATGAAACAAGTAGGAGTCCCAAATAATTTGTATCAGTTACATTACTTATATATTAATTGTTATACCAGTATAGGAATTTACTTAATAATTCCACACATATATTATATTATATTATATATTATTACCGACACACATCTTTAATTCAGTTACATACATTACAATGAACCATGCTCAATTCGAATATGTTTTTGCTTTTATTTCCATCAAAGTATTATCTCCAATATAAAAACAGTATAACAAGTTTATAAAGCCCAACGTCTACAAAGCAATATTCAGACCAGCTGTTACTATCATTGTGATAAATTGATAATGAAATCAGTATGCCATAGGCATTTTGGCGACAATTGCTGTATAGCAGCTCTATTCTAGCTTGTCAAAACAGGGCAATATTGTTCCTTAAAGTGAAACAGGCAATCCTTTGGCTTCGACAAAGGCAGTCAACTCCGGCACTCGTTTAAGTTTTAACAGTACTGTACGTACCCAAACTGGTAACATATTTCGGACAGATCGGTTCGGACATATTATTATATTTCTGGTTTTCCAGAGTCAGACGGGAAACCTGTAATATGTGTTTAAATAAATTACAATCAATTATAAACATTATATAATCGAAAGTGACACAAGGTACAGTATATATATAGATAAGGGGATTAGTAACAGGGCCAACTGACCGAACTGTTATCCTGCTGTGCAAATAATATCGACAAATACTATCACCGAGATTCAAGACACAGATCAATTTACCGTTCCGTTTTCTTTTAAATGTCCTTTCCTCGGTCCCCATATTATCTTCCCGACGATCCGTTTCTTTCTTTTCCCTGGCATAGCCGTTAAATATTGGTCAGACTACTCGTATAAACATCACCGTTTCTCGAGTACCAACAGGAAAACTACCTTGACCCTTGTTGCCGATGATAGATCCGCAGTTAAGAGTCACACGCCTATTTCCGGTTTTGCAAAGTGTCCAAAAATAGAACAAGACGATTAAAAAATCTTTTCCTTTTTTTTTCACTGCTGTAACATGCAATTTATTTTTTGTGCTTTCCGTTTAAAAAGAATGAAGCATAAACTGGGTACGTAATTAGGCCTATAATGTTTATTCCTATCAAAATATTAATATCAACGGCGAACGCCGGGTTCAAGCCTATATTAAGGTAAGGGGTTCGAGGCGCAACAGGGAAATATTTTTTTCGGAACTTTTAGTTTTTATTTTATTTTTCTTATTAGGCAATGGTTTTGTAATATATATCGCAGTTATATTGTAAGGGCGAACCATTGATAAAAATATATGGAAAATAATGTACACGTGCGCCATGATTTATATTACTGGTCTAATATTTTTACTATGGATGGTGATTTAAACATATTTTATTTCTTTCAAAAGTACAAAAGATTAGGCACAATTTATTACATCACTAAGGCCCTCTCCACAATAAACAATATATATACAATGTCCAGTAATGCTTTCAGGGTAGGGATAGTGATCGAGTGGCCTTTTCTCGTCCTATGATAAGACTTCTAAGGTTCATGGTTCACGTCCCTTCGTTTTATACATACATTAAACTTACTTTAGAATTATGTATTTGAATGTTTTAAGTATATCAACATACATGATTTATCTGAAAAATCTTGTATCTTACATATATGTATATAATTTTGTACGTGTTTATTAGAAAAATCATATAACTTACATATACACTTATATGGGAAATCATGTACCCTACATGCATATATATATTTATTTGAGGGATCTTATACTTTACATACTGTACATTCACCAAGAGCTAGATGTTATATATTTTTTTTCACACGAATTCGGTTATAAGAAATATTTAGATATTGTGAATATTAAGAAATTTCAGAAATCTTTCACAAAGTTGCGTGTATCATCACATACATTAACATAAAAGCGGGATGATAGAATCGTCCAAACCCGATTCCTTCAGAAAAGCGATATTGTAGTGTGTGTACTACTATAAATTGAAAATGATTATCACTTTGTTTTGGAATGTCCATTATACACAGAGATAAGATCAAAGTTCTTGAGAAGGAAATACTATGTTAGACCAAATGTATTTAAGTTTATTGATCTCATGTCGTCAGGACACAAAAATTGTTCAAAATTTGGCTATATTTATTTAAAAAGCTAATGAAATAAGAAAGATTATTTAACTGATTTTTTTTGTAATGTTCGTGTACCCTTCGCTTACTTTATTGGTTTTGTTGGATTGTAATATGCATAGGCTAACTGAATTATTACCGTTCCTTATTGTACTTACTAAAATGTTGCTACTCAATTGTACATCAAAGTTCCCCCATAGTTCACATATAGATTGTAATTGTTTTGTATATATGCTCAATGGCAGTATTGCCTAATGCGAATAAAGACACATATACATGAAAAATTAGCTACCTGTCATGTATTCATGTATGGGAAATCACGTACCCTACACGTGTATATTCACACGTGGAACCGTATTCTTTGTATATTTACATATATAGGAACTGATGTACGTATTTACTTTTAAATGTTATATCTTGCATTTATATCTATTTGGGAAACCATTAACCTTACATGTATACCTGTGTGGGAAACCATGTACCTTACAGGTATTTTGTAGAAAGCCTACAGTAGCCAACCGATTCAAGTGCCAGATGATCGACTCGGTCCAGTTCTGCAACATTATGACGTCAAAAGGACTATGACGTCACAATACCTTGTTTCTATGTATGTTTCAATCATTTCACGAAAGCAGCTTACTCTGACTAATCATGGGATGCTCATATGCGAAAACGCTCGAGTATGAGCAGAAACCAAAGAGAGGGCGATTGAGGGCGCTGTTCGGACGGGATCACAGACGTACCAAGGTAATATAAGTAAGATAGGCACCCAAAAGTCTGCTCTTGTCCAACAAGAGAAGTCCCTATAGAGCAGATACGACTACATTTGCTCAGACGTAAAGCTTAGACATGTCAGCTACATTTATCTGAATGGCTCATCACCATCCGAACATCATTATTTTACCCTTACCTCTTGTCTTGAAATGACGGAACTTCTCTATACCACATATCATATATTGGCTATTTTCAATATCCTCTTAAAGCTATATACATAGCCAGGACTAATTATCTTAATTAATAACTAACAATCATTCATCACTCTGCAACACAGGTACAATCAATCCATATCGGAGACCCTGTTGGTGTAGCCGTGAACGAAGGAACTCCGATGATAAATCTTAGGCGCAAGACAGAACAGACTGTGTTAATGCAGCTCAGGCAGGAAGGGATCATACCTAATACGGGATCCGGAGGCGTGGCCTTCACGGTGAAATTAAACGACGAACCCCTACAAAAGTTAACCTCAAACGAAGACTTTCATCAAATGCCTGGGGTTCCGCAATATACGTGGCGCAACACAAAAACAGTTACATCAAAGCCACGACTCTTGCCGCCTCTTACCACCAAAAGTGTTTCTAAGTTACCTCCCCAGAAACGCGAAGCGAAGGCCGAATATTCAAAAAATGAAGCATTACGAAGAAAGGGCAAAATGGCGCGATTGTCTGATAACAGACGAGAATTAGCGGCAGCCAAAAGGGAGGCAAAGCAAAAGCAAAAGCGCGAACACCTGGAAGCAAAGATGATGAAAACGACAATCCAGGAAAATGGGGAAATTGATCATAAGGTGAATGTTAACGACAGAATTGAACAAGCGCGTCTAAAAAGAGATTCAAAAGCAGCGGAAAAACGATCAAGAGTTAACGAAAAATTGGCCAGAATTCCAAGAACGGAAAAACCTACCAAGATATCTACTGACGAGAGGTTAGAGCGGGCTCGACAGAATAGAGAAAAACGGCTGGAAGGAATGAGAGAGAAGTTGGACAGGAAGGAGAAAAGAATTGAAGAAATCAAGAAGAGTCGAAGATTAAATACACCCGCAGCGTCTGTACCAAAAATAGAGATGTAAACAATGATAGATTATATGTTTATGATGATGGTAACGTCGTGGTGGTGGTGGTGGTGGTGATGATGATGATGATGATGATGATGATTGAATAGAATAAATTACTATTATCAATTACTCTTTGTTTTGTCTTTTTCCTCTCTTGACACGATTTTGACAAAAAGTCTGGTCTCAGCAGATCGAACGAACACATTGTAATCCATTTTGCACCCCCCCCCCTTTTTTTCCATAACAAAAACAAAAAAAGCTAAAAAAAAATTGCTATTTACTTCAGTAAAATATCTTTAAATTTTCGAACCGGGCGAAAATGTTTTCTTGGCGTCAACAATAACAACTTAATTTACGCAATACCTGGACTAACGGTTCTTGTACATCCGGAATATACTAGTATATCAATACACGGACCTGTGTGTCAGTCGTCTAAATATATCCTACTCCTCGGTTAAAGGGGCATTCCTTCTTTCGGACACCAGAAACACACAATTTCTATTGACGAAATCTGTATCCGAACGATGATTATATGAGTGTGTGTGCCTGCATGTAATGAAATTAACGCCGAAATTTGCAAGAAAAAGGAGTTTCGTATACAAATACCGTAAGTCTATAAAACTCGAAAAACTGTATGTCTTGGCGGTAATTAGTGATACTTCGAGTCGAATTGAATTTTTCAGAATTTAATACTCAAATACTCAATACTCAAAGAATCTTGAGAGTAAAACTGCCTTATTAACGTAATTTTTTTTATAACTTTTACTACTACGAAAAAATACATACTTTTCAGTAAGTTTAATTTTGATGACCTAAACTTTATTCAAACAAAGGAAAGCGCCTTTAAACCAGTTTATAAAACTCGTTGTCAAGCAATGCCATCCGTTGTCAAAATTGACCCTCTGGGCTAATCACGACAGACTATTTACTATACTCTGCACACGGGGGTGGGTATCCCTATGACTTTGTAGGTTAAGGTCAAACATTCGAACTTTGGAATCCTTTTCATTTCAGCATTCTTGACTTTTGAGAAGAAGTTGTTGAAAGAGAAAAGCGAACGCCTGCGGACGGAAAGACGGACGTCACAGCAGGCTAGGCTAGAGTATAGGTACCACTCCGTCGGGTCCTTCTGTAAATACGCCTGTTAGGACAGCCGCTTTATCCTGGTCTGGAACTACTTAATTTGTGGATTCTGAATTTTCCGTTTTAGAAATTAAATCAAGAATGTTAACTTTTACCTTCCGTGTTGAATTCACATATTTCCAAAATATTTTAGGGTCGGGAGACCAGTATAACAATATACCAGTAAACGACAGTTGCTATTATATCGTTTTTGATGACGTTTTCCGATAAACTGTGAGATTTACAGTTATTTCGATCGCGGATTTGCTGTATATGTTGCATAATTCGTGGATAGCGGCATAACTTGGTCATACCCGCCTACAATGTGGGCGAATTAGCAAAGGGAGGGGGGGGGGGGGGGGGGGGGGGGGGGGAGTTCTATAAAAACTATCGTTGCCCGGTTGTAAAATTCACCGGCGCCCGGTTAGTACGATTGAACCCGGTGAATATATACAGTACTTATCCCTTTCTAGCTCCCGAATCCTTCGACTTGAGGGTAGATAACTCTGACATTTGTAGTTTTACAGAATCGCTGATTTTGGAATCAATACATTCATTTCATTAAATCTTTCGTTTGGCTATCGCTTACAAATTCTGAGGCGACCTTCGCTATACGAGAAAAATGTGAATCATTTAGACTTTTCTTTACAGCATTTGCAACGAGTTCTGAGACTGGAATAACTAGAGCACTAAGAAGTTCAGAAATATAAAATCTTCATTAAAAAGTTAGTATCTCACCTGCATGGTAGCTGGGGGGGAGGGGGGGGGGGGGGGGTGTACATAGCTAGGATTTCTTCGACACATTTTCTTCGTGGTCTGGTGACGAATCAAACTGTTGATGTGTTAGGTTGTCCACATTAACACGTGAAGCGAATAGTAATCTCTGGTCTGCACTAGTATTATTGGCCTCAATGCTCGTGCGACACGCACGTGTCGGGTCGGCCATGTTAACTCACAGGTATACCACAGGTAACAATGGTATTTCAATAAAAGGCGAAATAAGTCAATATACCTTGACTAAAAATCACCAAATAGAAGACTCGCTTGGTTTACTTGCCTCTTCCACACATACAGTCATAAAATATGTAATGAAAAGTCATATTAAAACATTGAAATACGATAGATATGTCTCTCCGCTAACAATACGTCCGTGCTCTATGGAATCACGTGATCAGTGGATGTTAGTTTTTTACAACTCGACAAAATAAACTACGTTGATATATCAACAAGTAAATTGATAATTTGTGACATTCAGACAAATTTATAAAAACAAAAACAAAACAAAACAAAAAAACGTCACCGTTCAGGTATAAACACATTCATTTCATTTACAAATGTCGTTATACATAACCAAGCAATATCATTGTCATGCTGAACCATCATTCCTTACTTTTTTGTCTTTGTATTTTTATGAGAAATTAAAATTATGAACCAAAAGAACAAGAAGAATTGCCTTGTGCCATCTAGAACGTAAATGAGTTCGAAAACGATACAGATTTTTAAAACAACCACTATTTTTTCACATGGACTTAACATTAACAGATTGCGGGGTTAAATCTTTACGTGCATTGCGGAAAAGTTTTAAGGAAGTATTTAAAAAAGTAACTCGATAGTGTCAAGTTACCAGACTATTCACTCAGGCAACATAACTCAAGTGGACACAATCTTTTTTTGACGTCATGAGTGTTTCTCGATTAGGGCCTAAGTAGAAGTATCATGCGGACGGAAATATCCCAACAGTATTTTTTTTTAAATCCTGATTGGAAAACCTTAAAAATGTCAAAAAAAAAAAAAAAAAAGTTTGTTTGTATTCACACGCATATACAGAGACCTGTAATAGAGGCTACGGTAAACCTCCGATTAATTCGAACACGCGGATAGTTCGAACACACATTTTTTTCTAGAAAAACAGTAATTTTTTAGCTAGTAATAGTTCGAACTCTGGCAGTTTATAACTGACACCATTTCGGATAGTTCGAACTTGTCAAATGAAGAACGTAAAGTAAGGTTTTTTTTATCGGCAAACTCAATTGAAAGCTCGCGACGACCCGGCCCCGATGACCGGCCCAGAAAAAATGCCAAGATTTAAATTTGATCAACAAGCACGTTTAGGTTAAAAGATTGCGTGATCATTAGAATGCGTCTGTGATTTAATATATATGCCACATATTTTAGCTTTAATTCGGTTTTTGTTACATTGCAAAATACACCACGCACGAGACAGCTGATTGCAAAATTTAGGCCCCGACAATGTGTAAATAACATGCGATATTTGTATTCGCGCTGTGTATGGCAAACTAAGAAATCATCCGTGTATTTTCACATATAACTAGTGTTAACTTAGCATTATGATTATTTAATTGTGACTGGACAATCTCTTAAGTATTGCCAATCAAGGTATTACCTGAAAACCTGCGACCTCACGCTAGGTAAGCAGGCCACGCGAGGTGTCGCTTGCGGTAAAGTTGAAAGGATCGGCCGCCCGATCGTGCTGAGTGACGTGAAGAGCATTCATATCCAGTCAAAACAATCCACAGGTGTCCCAATTAGTGATGGATAATTTTGCAGGTATCAACTATGTTTTGTAGATAATACGACTGGGCATATTTACATGTAAAAGCAGACATGTTGATGTTCTGACCTAATTTTACCAACACATATCGCCTATTTTTACAGTAGTGGTTTCGTAAACGGAACAGGTTATGAAGACTGCTTTTGATGTATTTTAAGAGACCATTTATTACAATAATAAAGTGATAGTTTCTCATTCAGATAAAAAATATAATCATGCAAAGATTATACTGTACAAATGTTTAACTTTTGTGTCACAAATGAAACGTGTACTGTAGTGTTATGGGGCCTACTGTAGCTACGCATTGCCCGATCCGCGAGCGACTTCGTGCAAAAACCATCATAATTATCGCGAAATGAAGAACGTTTAACGATCAATTAATATTGAATTAAATGAAAAACTATCATTTTACTTACTTATAAATGTGCCATTGTTCAGGCCGCCGTTACGTATCGGATTTACGATGGATGTGTTTGTGTCTAATGATTTTACTCTGCCGAGATTTTCGCCGATATTGTCTCGAATAGTTCGAACTCGCGCATATTTTCTGGAGCATAATTTCGAATTATTCGAACAGGTTCGTCAATATTTATTTAATTTTGTTCGAACTAACCGGAGGTTTACCGTATATGCGTTTCGTTGGCGAAGAGTCGTAAGAGTTATCCCCCTTTGATCGTTATTAGTTGTTATATTTTCCGTAAAGTGAAACTGAATGGACTAAACTATGTGATTTAACTGACATGTCTAATCTTAATCACATTAAATTAAGATTTCAAAAATTTCACTTTGCCGTAAAGTAACACATCGACAGACATCTATAACTGTATGTATCTACAACCGGAAATAAATTATAGTCCTATGAATGACATGACCCGATGAATGACGTGATTGATGTGGTGACGTCATAATTGTAAACTTGTGTCATTCATTGAGGATCTCTACTCAATACTACAACTTGATGTCATATACTTATTCAAAACGCAATGGTGAATTTCAAATATTTCTGAAAATATTATTGCCAATGACCTGCTACAATGTATCAGTTGGCATTTATAGGTAATATGAATGTCACCTGAAAGCATCGAAATGCTTTTAAAATATTTTTATTTTCCTGTTTTAGGATTGACCTTGACCGTGTTTATTACAGTTAAATATACAAATTATGATTTAGAATTGTAACTGGTCGTTTAATTTCCCTTTTCGTCTATTTTTACAGAAATCTTTAAGACACTTTAATCTTAAATATAGTGAAATATTACCGAAAATATTGCATATAATTAAAAAACAAAAAAAACAGAAACAAAACAGCCCAACGTCACATCAATGTTTGCTTAAATCTTCGCTTTGCATGTGATTCGAAGCGGGAGGAGAAGCGTCGAAAGGACTTTTATTAAATGATTTTGTAATCCTACGGATGTATTTTTTTTATTAAGTTTGTTATTTGCATTGGGTAGGCATATGAGCATTGTTAATTCAACATAAAGGGGCCAAATTGCATCAGAATTTCGTTAGATATAATTACTCTATCACTTCAACACAGGGCAGTACTGTAGGAGCACGATTCAACTATAGGCAGATGAACGTCGTTCCACTGAATAATTGATTAGAAAAGTGTTTTGCTCGCATTGCCAGTCGTCATAGAATATTCCCTCTGGAGAGGAAACATTGGATGTGACATTTTCTCACTGTGTGGCTGTCACCGCGATACAAGGCGGGCTGCAGCCGGAGGCTGAGCGATCCATATAAGGTATTCATCGCATCAGAGCCTTTTTGCAAACAAATAAATCATTTTACATGTGAAATAAAACCTAAAAACACTTTTCTGATTGTTTGAATTAAAAAGCCAGCCAGATATCGCTATTAATCAATGTGACGTGGCTATGCAAAGCATGCATGCACGCGTCCATGCTTTCAGTACATTGATCAACTACACTCGCTCTATCATTTAAATATAGAAATCGAAGGTCAGAAGCCAGGCCCTACTCAAATTATCTGCATATGATGTTTAACGTGTTACAAATTTAACATATGAAATATATATTCAATACGGAAAAAAAATTGTAAAATGTTTTTTTTTTTTTATATATTTCTATTCAAATTTGCAACAAATTTACTGTGTATATGTATATATATGTGTATATGTGGGTTCGTGTTTCTGAATTTCACACACACATACATATATCTATTGAGAACGTGTGGTAGTTTCCTGTCAGATCTCGTATATGTAAGCCCCATACACAGCTAGACGTAATGTGTGTTGGTGTGAATGTATCGTAGGGAGAAAATGACGTTTCATCGCCGTCGACCAATCGGCTTCGCCCTACACCCTACCACCTCTCAGTATCGTGTCTCGTTCTAGGTTTGGGAATACACAAGCTTTGAGGTAAGATCTTATTTTTCAGCATGATTAACATAAGTACTTCTAATTCAGTTATAGATGTTTAACGTGTTTATTCATTTCATATTTAGTCGGTATTTCATTTGCATTAGACAAATTCAAAGCTGTGAATTTTATGCAATTTCTTTTTCTGGTCTTCCAAATACCTGTTTATTTTGATAATGGAATGCTCAGGTCTAGACTCGCTAAATAATGGCCGAATAGGTTACACCCAAAATTTCTTATTTAATAGACATTTCACTTTTAGACAAGTCAAATCTTGCTGTAAAATTAATTGAAGGAAATTTAAACGGGATACATCAGTAAGCAAAATCATTATGCGTGAAATTAATGTATGTATCTATACAACATTGAATTGGCGAAAATTCAGAATGTTTATACTGAATAGACTTCCTTCCTGGTGTTTTGACGAAATGTGAATTCATTGTTTTAAATGTAAACATGTCGAAGTGGCCATATTGTGTCATTAATCCGCGGATATATTTCCTCCTCCTCCCCCGGGGACCATCTGGCGTTCCAGGTGAACGGAAAAGTCGGGTCATTTTAATAAACCCCGAGGAACCCATTAACACGTCATTTGGACAACCTTGTAAATATACCGGAGTGCAATATACAAAATATCGATGACACTCCATGACACTCCATCAAGAAAGAGTTACTGCTGCAGATGCCGATACCCCCCCCCCCCCACACACACACACCTTACATACACAAAAACATGTTGATGTTGATTAAATGTGCATAAATTATCTCCAAGGTAATTCTCCATATTTTTAGACTTCTATTATTATTTACAATTTCAAATTCTAATCATATGTGCTTTATTGTTTTCAAAAGACAAAGATGGGCATGCCTTTTCCCTATTATAAAGATACTAGTATATATCGCTCGGATAGAAAATGTCTGTCACATTTCCCATATGTTTGCTGTGTAATAATTGTCGATTTTGAATGAAGATTTTGTATTCACAATTATTACATTATGAAAAGCTGACATATATCTATTGATATACCTATGTATGTATACATACATCGGGTAAGTTATACAAATGTAGTAACGAAACAGACACTATATACAATGTATATTAGTCATATTTTCAATGATGTGCGTACGTGTTTGCACAGGAAATTGATGAATGGCGTGTAACCTCGATTTCGTTAAGTGCCTCTCGACGCAAATCGGAAAATGATCATGAAAAGAAATATTGTCAATTAATATACATACATGCATAGACACAGTTCTGTAGAATTTTTTAAAATACCACACCTATAACAGAAATTATCTAGTTTTGTAGTAAAAAATGGCCGTTATGAACCCTGAGTTAGTATATGGTAAAGGACATGTAAATTTTAACAGATCGGCTTCACTGGTGATACAGCATTTATTGGATCTATATACTATTATCTAATATAAGTAATATTGGATGTATATATAAGTTACATGTATATATATATATACGTTATATCCCTTTACATGCACTTTTGAACTTTAACTACTTGTCGAGCCCCGGAGCATGCATGCTTTGTAGCTTTATGTATATGAAATTATCATCTCCTAGTTTTATCTATATGCGCTGTGTATATATATACTGGTCTATATACACGAAATCCCCGGGGGTGTAGGAGAGATAGAGAAGGATTGTGTTTGTGTCGGTCTAATCTATCGGTGTTATCCTCATCAAAGTTGGAAATAGAATTTTAATCTTTACGGGAGTACAGCAGGTGCCCCTGCGCCCCCCCCCCCCCCCCCCCTCCCCTCCCCCTCTCCATGTAGAAGTTAGAAGCCCATCATCTTATCTACCACCACCGGTATTATCATTCATCTTATACCACATTTCAAATGCACCGTCTCACTTCAGGCCTCTAAACGTAGCCAGGGTTATGTTCAAATTCCCCGGAACACACGGAAATCAGGCATTAAATATTTCCTGTTTATATCCTTCAGAATATATATACACACACATATATATAAAGCCGTGTATGTCCTCATTATGATTCATAAGTTTTAAGATTGTTTTAAGGATGTATGTTACTTTATCTATCACGACCTCATTTTACAAAAGAGTTCCAAAGTAAAACAAGCTACATTGTATTATCATTAACGGCTTTATACAGCGCCTTTCGGTCTTTCAGCGGACGAGCCATTGTAAAACAAACTAACGAATGTTTTCAATATTGGTCACATCATACCTTAAATAAAAAGTTGATTCAAATATTTAAAGGAGATATAAGCGAATTAACTTATGTGTTTTACTATAAAATCATAAGATGGAGTTGATTTGTATCGTGTTGTTAAGTTAGAATAAATCAAATTTTGGTACCACTATGACGATTCAATAGAATTAAATATATGTACACACACATACACATGTACTGTATATATACAAACCCAATGGTATGTGTGGTCCCGTAATTTTGATCTGTATAGATATTCAAGTCAAGCAAAATATTAACATATGTGTATTAAGTTGTGTTTACATTTACACAAGTACACTGCAGATTTGATATTCCGCTGTATAAATGTACCAGGAGAGGTTTTGTGGATGATTAATTGCAGTATATAAAGGTTTTTTTTATCGTTATCTCTTCTTTTTAATTCAAAATGAATCAAAATCCACTTATATATAATATTTTCAAATATTTTAATGTCTTTCGCTTATATGCATAGATGTAGCGAGCCTTGGACATGATGGCACTGGTTCAATAGATCGTGTAATAGCACACTTCACAGTTAGATTCAGATCGAAAAACAATCCGAAAATTAGTAATTCTATATAATTAAACAAGAGATTCTCCAGCCGTGTATATCATTGTTTGTGGAAAGTAATCCGCTATATAGGGTCGAAACATGATAACAGGAGCTTTTTACTTGTAATCTCTCTTCCCTAGAGTCATGTTGCATGTATTTGATGTTGATAATTGTGTACATACGGAGTTAACAACATAAGCAAGAATGGCCAGGTCCTGATAAATACCGTCCGTTATTCCCTCTGGGCTTCGACATACATGTACGTAGTGTATACTTATATACTGACCGCCCTTTACAGGAACATATATCTACACCTGTATATATCTCAACTTCATTAACAGGTAGGCGTAACAACAACAAACAGTACAGGTGATAGTTGTCGGCGAGAATCAACAAACAGCACAAGTGATTGTCGACTAGAATCAACACGACAGACAATTATATTTACAGTCTGCTTTACAGTTTCTCATTAACTCGATATCAATACAGATTGTATTCACAGGACTGTAGATCTAGTCTTCATTCAAAGCACTTCAAATCTTTACGTTCTACATCAAAATACAATATGACGTCATTTTACGCCATTTTGACCTGCGTTCATCAACGCTTTGCACGTCGACTTAAATATCACATAATTATTAAAGCTAATTAGTATCAATCATTCAGATGATTGTGGTTTTAGGAAACTCCATTATACGCCATCCAAAATACATGTAGAATTAATACGTACATTGTATACATGTTTAAAAATGAATGCAGTCTGAGTGACAAATAATTATCTTCATCAGCCATCCTCATTGCAGTCATATTGGCAATAAATAATCTGATGATCATTCAATTATCAGTTTAATATCAGATAAACGTTTAATAAAATGAACAATGCAATCTTGATAATAGACTGAGACATGGATAAACTTATCAGAGACATTAAGAGACATTTTTTTAAAGGGGCGGACCCCGTGATAGTACAGTCAGTAGTGTGTCTGCACAAGGGTACCAACATACGTTATTTCCTGTCCTGAGAAACCTAGCTTTCACCTCCTATATGTAAACTTTAACGCTGTGTTCTGATCAGGGTTATTAACGACAACTCTCAAAGAACAATGAAACCATCACCTTATGTTCTGTATACAATATGTCATTTCCTATATGTCCGTATGTGTTAAACTTTTAATCGTTTTAATTAAAATATTGCTTTCTTCCTTCCAGGTCGCTTCTATAGCAAAATGTCACAAGAACTTGTCGATTTAGAAGAAATTGTAAGGAAATGGGTTGCCGACTTTCCATTAGACGCGAAACAACGTAAAGAGGCCGATGACCTCATATCCACTGACATCAACTGGAAACACTTGCGCGTGCAACACGGGGACACGCAGTACTTTGACCAAATAAAGGCAACTACACCAAAGTCGCACATTCTCTTTACAGCGCACTTCACGAACGATACTGACCAAAATCAGGTGTACACGCTAAAAACAGAAAGACGGACAAAATCCACGTGCACGCTTTCCTTAGAGAAAAGTTATACGTATGGCTTCAGCGTAGATATCAAATTGACCCCGCCAAATCCCGTCATAGAAGCCAACGCAGGGTTCAAGGGCGAGTTAGGTTTAACCAAGACAAGCGACGAGACTTTCGAAGAAGAACTCTTGTGGTCAGTTGACAATCAGATTACTGTCCCGCCAAAATTCAAAACAAAAGCCAACCTCGTTATCAAAGAAGATGAATATACGAGTCATTTTAAGACAGAGAGCAAGTTCGAAGGCAAGATCCACGTGACGTTACGTCATAAAAAAGATAACACCCCCATCACCACCCTCACCACTGACGTGAAGAGGTTGTTTACGGGGGACAAGGGGTTCCGAGTGGACAAATCCGGAATATACTTCATAACACAAGGACGGTGTCGCTGTAGATTCGGTATAGAACAGCACGTGAAACTATCGCAGACCAAGGTTGAAGCTGTAAAGGACGACGAAGGCGAAGACGAGGTTGACACAACGACGTCATAATGACGTCACTAATGAAGTGTATATTTTATTCCGTCGCGCGCTAAGTGTCCTATAGTTAATCTGTTTGTGATTGACAGAAAAATTCAGCATATATAGAAAATATGATTGATGAATACATTTTGTGAGGAATGATTCGCTAATGTCTGTGGATTTAATTTGCAGTTCTTCAGCATTCATCGAAATTTCATTGTGACAAGTATGTTTTCTCACCAACGTGAATAATTAAATTCACTGTGCTTGGATAAAATATTTGATGATGTCAAATGTGTGATAAATACAATTGGTTGTTTATTAATAAATTCGCAATGTGATTCTATAGGGATACGTACGTTTATTGTTGACGAAGATATGCTATGTGAAATATCCCGATTTGTGGTGAGTTCCGGATACTATGCATCATCTTAGACATGCCAGTATTTCAACATTATCAACAAACAGATCCGCCCATTAAGAGCTGTTGCTAGGATCAATGCCTGTATAATTATTATGCGAGATCAAACCACAGGGTCTTGCTAATTGAGGCGATTTTTTTTATTCTATACATTTTCTGACACGTAAGTACATGTATTTCCGGAAAAAATAGACGAAAAGTAGACGAAAGAAAATGTATAGCAAAGATAAGACTTATTATTTCATGATTTTAATATCAGAAGCATTAAGAAAATGAATATCAGATACTTTTCCCAATTACCAAGTCCCTGTGGTACAGTTACTCAAAAGGTATGCAAAGCTGTGGGCAGTATAGAGATCTGTCATGATGTCGTTAATTGTGCCACCATGTCTACAAGCCAGTAATTTACTCCGTCGCCCTTTCATTATTTCCTGGCTGTTAATACTTATCGATTTCCTCGATGACTGCCCTCCCTTGGGAAAACTGGATAATGCCCCTCGTAAACTCGGCCTTTAGTCTATCTGGAGCTTACGAACCGGGATATACAATCGCATGCGCATAGCTAATGCCTGGTGCCTATATACATGTATATTCAATTAGATATGTAGAAATGTCTCGTGCGTGTACCAGCATACATATTTTAAGAGTTATTATGTAATTGAGTGGTGATTCATTCCATATATTATGATTTTCATTATTTTAGGTCAATGTTCCTCTCTATATGCGTAAATCTATACCACATGAACATAGTTTATATGCATCATTTGGATAATTATATGCATTTTTTGTTAAATTCTATCTATTTCGTTCTTACATTGGGAGCAGAAAGAATATTTATTTCTTATCAAATATGAAAAAAAGAAAGAAAAATACAAAAATGTACATGTATTTAAAAAGAAAAGGTCAAAATAACCGACTAGTGACTTTACGCCATCAATCGTAACATCTCGGGGAATTTCCGGCAACACTCGGAAATCTAGATTTCCGAGTGTTGCCGGAAATTTCCCCGAGATGTTGCGATTGTTTACGCCATCAAACTCTTCGGCCAATTCCGTCGGTCGTCGGAATTACGACGAAATTAGCCGAGCTGTTGCGGAGCCTTTGCGCCACCTATTTGATCCGCCACGATGAGTTTTCCATGCGTGTTTAATGTAATTTGTTCAAAGTTCTGATGATATTGATACAAAACATTTCCAATGCAATAAAAAAGCAATCAAGTTTATCTTTTATCAAGTTTATCTTTTGTTCGCTTCAGTTCAGGTTTCTCCTCTAAAAATTGTTCAAATATAAAATAAAAAGCAAGCCACTTTCCTCCTTGGTCATGATGGTAAACCTATCGATCGGGACCCTATACGCCGATGTGCAGAAAAACGCACATATTTTGTTGAGATAGTCATCGTTATACACTCACAAGTGATGCAAACCATTTTATCACCCCCAGGAGACCTGCGTTTCGACAGTCTGTGCTTGGTCCATGCCAGGTATCGACCTTCAGCATCCGATGATGAAGGTTAAAGGTCAGAGCCAACACGCGCTCTTACGGTATCCACAGGACAAACCGATCGACTTTATGAATATGATAAATACTTATGAATACCTCCGTTATGTCCTTTGGGGTTTGATCTTATTCAAAACGCACGTGGTTAGTGACTGGTTACCAAGGGCTTTGTCTGTTAGGTAAATATCAGTTTAACCGTGTTGGTGTATCTAAATATCAACATTCATTTTAACAAATGACTGCATGTACACATTTCTATTTACACGTGACGTTGATGGTATATGTACACATTCTATTTACATGTGATGGTACATGTATACATTCTGTTTACACGTGATGCATGTATACATTCTGTTTACACGTGATGGTACATGTATACATTGTGTTTACACGTGATGGTACATGTATACATTCTGTTTACACGTGATGGTACATGCATACATTCTGTTTATATGTGATGGTACATGTATACATTCTATTTACACGTGATGGTACATGTATACATTCTGTTTACACGTGATAGTACATGTATACATCCTGTTTACACGTGATAGTACATGTATACATCGTGTTTACACGTGATAGTACATGTATACATTGTGTTTACACGTGATAGTACATGTATACATTCTGTTTACACGTGATGGTACATGTATACATTCTGTTTACACGTGATGGTACATGTATACATTCTGTTTACACGTGATGTTACATGTATACATTCTGTTTACACTTGATGATACATGTACACATTTTGTTTACACGTGATGGTACATGTATACATTCTGTTTACACTTGATGATACATGTACACATTCTGTTTACACTTGATGATACATGTATACATTCTGTTTACACTTGATGATACATGTACACATTCTGTTTACACGTGATGGTACATGTATACATTCTGTTTACACTTGATGATACATGTACACATTCTGTTTACACGTGATGGTACACGTATACATTCTGTTTACACGTGATGGTACATGTATATATTCTGTTTACACGTGATGGTACATGTATACATCCTGTTTACACTTGATGATACATGTACACATTCTGTTTACACGTGATGGTACACGTATACATTCTGTTTACACGTGATGGTACACGTATACATTCTGTTTACACGTGATGGTACATGTATACTTTCTGTTTACACGTGATGGTACATGTATACATCCTGTTTACACGTGATGGTACATGTATACTTTCTGTTTACACGTGATGGTACATGTACACATTCTGTTTACACGTGATGGTACATGTATACATTCTGTTTACACGTGATGCTACATGTACACATTCTGTTTACACGTGATGGTACATGTATACTTTCTGTTTACACGTGATGGTACATGTATACATTCTGTTTACACGTGATGGTACATGTATACATTCTGTTAACACGTGATGATACATGTATACATTCTGTTAACACGTGATGGTACATGTATACATTCTGTTTACACGTGATGGTACATGTACACATTCTGTTTACACGTGATGGTACATTATACATTCTGTTTATATGTGATGGTACATGTATACTTTCTGTTTACACGTGATGGTACACTATACATTCTGTTTACACGTGATGGTACATGTACACATTCTATTTACACGTGATGATAAATGTATACTTTCTGTTTACACGTGATGGTAAGTGTACACTTTCTGTTTACACGTGATGGTACATGTATACATTCTGTTTACACGTGATGGTACATGTATACATTCTGTTAACACGTGATGATACATGTATACATTCTGTTAACACGTGATGGTACATGTATACATTCTGTTTACACGTGATGGTACATTATACATTCTGTTTATATGTGATGGTACATGTATACTTTCTGTTTACACGTGATGTTACATTATACATTCTGTTAACACGTGATGGTACATGTATACTTTCTGTTTACACGTGATGTTACATTATACATTCTGTTTACACGTGATGGTAAATGTATACTTTCTGTTTACACGTGATGGTACATGTATACATTCTATTTACACGTGATGGTAAATGTATACTTTCTGTTTACACGTGATGGTAAGTGTACACTTTCTGTTTACACGTGATGGTACATGTATACATTCTGTTTATATGTGATGGTACATGTATACATTCTGTTTACACGTGATGGTACATGTATACATTCTGTTTACACGTGATGTTACATGTATACATTCTGTTTACACTTGATGATACATGTACACATTTTGTTTACACGTGATGGTACATGTATACATTCTGTTTACACTTGATGATACATGTACACATTCTGTTTACACTTGATGATACATGTATACATTCTGTTTACACTTGATGATACATGTACACATTCTGTTTACACGTGATGGTACATGTATACATTCTGTTTACACTTGATGATACATGTACACATTCTGTTTACACGTGATGGTACACGTATACATTCTGTTTACACGTGATGGTACATGTATATATTCTGTTTACACGTGATGGTACATGTATACATCCTGTTTACACTTGATGATACATGTACACATTCTGTTTACACGTGATGGTACACGTATACATTCTGTTTACACGTGATGGTACATGTATACTTTCTGTTTACACGTGATGGTACATGTATACATCCTGTTTACACGTGATGGTACATGTATACTTTCTGTTTACACGTGATGGTACATGTACACATTCTGTTTACACGTGATGGTACATGTATACATTCTGTTTACACGTGATGCTACATGTACACATTCTGTTTACACGTGATGGTACATGTATACTTTCTGTTTACACGTGATGGTACATGTATACATTCTGTTTACACGTGATGGTACATGTATACATTCTGTTAACACGTGATGATACATGTATACATTCTGTTAACACGTGATGGTACATGTATACATTCTGTTTACACGTGATGGTACATGTACACATTCTGTTTACACGTGATGGTACATTATACATTCTGTTTATATGTGATGGTACATGTATACTTTCTGTTAACACGTGATGGTACACTATACATTCTGTTTACACGTGATGGTACATGTACACATTCTATTTACACGTGATGATAAATGTATACTTTCTGTTTACACGTGATGGTAAGTGTACACTTTCTGTTTACACGTGATGGTACATGTATACATTCTGTTTACACGTGATGGTACATGTATACATTCTGTTAACACGTGATGATACATGTATACATTCTGTTAACACGTGATGGTACATGTATACATTCTGTTTACACGTGATGGTACATTATACATTCTGTTTATATGTGATGGTACATGTATACTTTCTGTTTACACGTGATGGTACATGTATACATTCTATTTACACGTGATGGTAAATGTATACTTTCTGTTTACACGTGATGGTACATGTATACATTCTATTTACACGTGATGGTAAATGTATACTTTCTGTTTACACGTGATGGTAAGTGTACACTTTCTGTTTACACGTGATGGTACATGTATACATTCTGTTTATATGTGATGGTACATGTACATATTCTGTTTACACGTGATGGTACACGTATACATTCTGTTTACACGTGATGGTACATGTATACATTCTGTTTACACGTGATGGTACACGTATACATTCTGTTTACACGTGATGGTACATGTACTCATTCTGTTTACACGTGATGGTACATGTATACATTCTGTTTACACGTGATGGTACATGTATATATTCTGTTTACACGTGATGGTACATGTACACATTCTGTTTACACGTGATGGTACATGTATACATTCTGTTTACACGTGATGGTACATGTATATATTCTGTTTACACGTGATGGTACATGTACACATTCTGTTTACACGTGTTGGTACATGTACACATTCTGTTTACACGTGACGGTACATGTACACATTCTGTTTACATGTGATGGTACATGTATACATTCTGTTTACACGTGATGGTACATGTATATATTCTGTTTACACGTGATGGTACATGTACACATTCTGTTTACACGTGATGGTACATGTACACATTCTGTTTACACGTGTTGGTACATGTACACATTCTGTTTACACGTGACGGTACATGTACTCATTCTGTTTACATGTGATGGTACATGTACACATTCTGTTTACACGTGATGGTACATGTATACATTCTGTTTACATGTGATGGTACATGTCTACATTCTGTTTACACGTGATGGTACATGTCTACATTCTGTTTACACGTGATGGTACACGTATACATTCTGTTTACACGTGATGGTACATGTCTACATTCTGTTTACACGTGATGGTACATGTCTACATTCTGTTTACACGTGATGGTACACGTATACATTCTGTTTACACGTGATGGTACATGTCTACATTCTGTTTACACGTGATGGTACATGTATACATTCTGTTTACACGTGATGGTACACGTATACATTCTGTTTACATGTGATGGTACATGTCTACATTCTGTTTACACGTGATGCTACATGTATCAATTTGTTATACTAATTAGTACATGGCCTTATCTTTGTCACCTACAAGTCTGTATAGCCTTTCTATAACAACCAACTACTATAAATCAATAACAAAAATTCAAACTTACACACATGTATTTAACACATAATTTGATACATTTGTACATGAACATGAAGACAGTTTCCCTTTAAAATAGCATATTTAGTTCATTTACTGCACTAAATATTTTGTATTTTTATCAGGATGAAACTATAGAAATCTTAATAGTTATATTAGTAGACTAGAGAATACAATCCGTAAGTACATGTACTAATAACATTGGGTCTTGTATAACATATGTTACCCTAATGTAACAAAATATTTTGAACTGTCACTCACACACGATGTGTAAGATGGACAAACCGACAAATCTAAAATAGGCAAAATACAAGACCCTGTGATGTTACACACCTTTGAAATTATAGAATGTAAAATAGACTAAGTACAAACCTTAAGAATTTACACATATAGGTAAAGCGCTGTTAAGGCACAAAGCTTAATAATTAACACATATGGGTAAATGAATGTATATAAAACATGTGTAAATAAATCTTGATGTTACACATGTCTAAATAAATTTATGGTTTGCATATGTGTAAAGAAATGTATATAACATATATGTGTGAATAAATTTACATGTGACACATACATGTAAATAATTGTGTTAAATATAAAAAATTTAAAAAAAACAACAATTGTGTACATGTATGCAGATCTTTATACAACATAGCATTATTATATTGGGATTATATCATTTAACTACTTTATTCCAACATTAAATGACATTTAAGATGCTGGGCTTGAGCAAGACTTGTTACAATGGGGAAATATGTCAATATCAAAGATTAGACTTGCTTAAGTCGTAACTATTTAATTGTAATTTAGTTAAAAGTTGATATTTTCTAGGGACTGTTGTATAAAGCAGAAAGTCATGTACAGCAAGTGTTTGGAAGAAAACAATATGTATACTAGTAGTATCTGTTTGTGGTATATAAATGTTGGTTGAAGAAAATTCAATACACATGTATAAAACTACTATTATTATACAATAACAACAACCTAGCTGTAGCTTAATATATTGCACTATCTACACAGCTAATTAAATGAATAATATTATAATGATTGATTATCAATAACTGTAACAAAGTGTTAATGTCAAGCCATGAAATCAAACAAATTCACAATTTTGCAACAAAACTCTGAAAAGGACTAAACATGGATGGTCAGATGGCTATAAAAAGAGAAAGAAAAGTAAAAATATCAACTGGTACAAAACTGTATGAAAAAATCAACAATATCATTTTATAGGGAACCAATTCATATAAAAAGGTTAAAAAGGTTATGGCAGTGAAAAAACAATGGTAACAATATTACTCATTGGATATAAAGAGTGAAATATCATGATAATTTCTACAAAATAAACAAAATGTTGGATCAACATTTTACAGGACTAAAATATTTTTAGTTTACCAACCTTTCTTAAATCGTATAGAATATGTAGCATTTATGTAATGGAAAATCCTGACTTATTCCAGGAGAAATGCAACAATTTTAGAATATCATTGAATAAGACAAAAATATTCTAATACATGTACGAATAAATTTGACACATAATTCAGATTTCACAATTTACATTCTAACATGAAATGCATTAACTTCACAACACCTTTCCCAAATCTACTTCCCACACCCCTTCATCTATAGCACAAGTACATTTTACTCAGATCATAATGAATTACAGGTAAACTACATTTCATAATTGGTGGAATAATAGAGTATAATTATAATTGATTTGCAATTTTAAATTTTTTGCTGTTTACTAAAACATTTCAACAAATCAGGATGTGTCAACTTTATATTCAAGGTAATTTTATTCTATATTTGTTTCAAATTCTAAATTGCTAAAAATTGAGACCCCTGAAAAGGCCACCTTTACGGTAGAGTAAAAAATAGTGAACATCATCTTCACCTTCAATAAACAACAGGACACTCTTCAAAATCTACAACACCTTCCCCATGGCACCCCACCTCCCTTTTTTCACAAATCATGTACATTTCATCTTTTGATCGATACTCCTCTAGATAAACCCCCTCGTCAGAAGTGTCTCTCATCTTCACAACCATGTCTCTTGAAATTAAAAGAAAGGTTTTTTTTTTTCAGAGTGAACCCTGCAATGCTGCGGAGGACTTGCACCATATTTATCCTGTAATAAACCCTCAGCTTGAAGAAACACATTAACTTAAAGCCATGGGATAGACTTATTGTAGTAAAATAAAATAAAATTTGCAAGAATTTTTACCAAACTTCAACAAACATGAGTAGACTTTTCACTAAGCAGGGTTTATTGCAGGCTAATTATGGTATCTTCAGAGAAGTTTTTAAGATAACACTATTCTGACATCACAAGGACTCTTCTGGTCAGAGGACACATTTAACTCTTTATTCTGCCTCCTCTTCCTCAGTTTCAAGTCCTTCATCCAACTCTGGGTACCAAGAACTGTCATCAGCTTTACATAGAAACAGCAGGATTCGGTCAGTGTCCACCTGTCAAAAATGGAGGCAGCATTTTGTATAAGGGGATGTTTCATCACTGTTTTACTGTCACCCTTTCTTTAATGGAGTCAGACTATGGTATAATTAGAATACTGTTTTACAGCATCATCATGTTGAGACCTATATAAATGTAGGACTCTAAGTATAAATGTAATATATTACACCACACCTGTAATATCTATATTTTGTTTCATACTTAGATGCATAATAAAATACATATAACACTAAAAAATCACTGGGAATATCTTTCACGAAAATTGGAATAAATATGTATACATTAATCATGTAACGCAATCACCCAACATTTTGGAAAGTTTTTTTTATATCATAGGTACTAATGAGAAATCATACTTATACTCCAGTAAATTTTTCTGTTATAAAATACATAAGTACAACACAACGTTAACTATATCTAAACTTTCAAATCATCAAAAAATGAATATTGCCAAGTTATCAAAACTTTACCATTAATTAAAGATTGAAAATTCGAAAATAATCCATTACCTCAAAGTAAGACGTGTTAGATGATATCTCTTTTGGGAGTTTCTTGATGTGAAGTTTGAACTGCTTTCCTTTCAATTCTCCTTTCGTTTTCCCAGTCACCGTCAAACAAAATGACCTAAGATTCAATAAGTTCACAAAAACATTTAGTATAAGCGGAGTTACCTCCCTTACACTGTCTCTAAGATACATGATATCCATAAGGCTAGAATGTTGAAGTGTTTCTCCAAATATCATTTTGAAATATTATTGTTCTTGAAATAAAATGAATACTATATATGACATTCATTGTTGCAGATGTACATATACATCTATTACATGAAATTTATTGTTTTGGTATTAATATTCTCTTTAATTGTTAATTAGTTTTTGAAAATCATATTTTCCTTGGTTACCAAAGAAGAATGTTTTGCTTTCTAAAGCAAGGAATATAAAATTAAAATGCATATTGTGATCCATATACGGAGTATTATCAGTAAAACAAATAAGCAACAGTGGTCGTAAAATTATCTTTTATGTTTCAATAACTACCTTTCCTGAAAGTCAACAGCAACATCTGCATTGTCAGCCTTTTTTACAAACTTGAGACCTTTCATCTGACGTGTAGTTTTGAGGTTCTTTACAGCAACAATCACTCTGACAAATCCATCTTTCTTCTTCTCATCAGTAGCTGTCAATAGTAAATTATGCTATTGTAGCAGTATGGAGTTCAGATGTTTGATAAACTGCATTATATGCTCGAACCAACAGACATGTTTGATTATCTTAATTTACGGATGTTATAATACTCAGAGTATAATGTAATTGAGCATGAAAAGAGCATTTATAGCTTGTCTTTTCCATAGGGTAAGATAAGAAAATCTCACCCTGGTACATGTAAAGCTGCGGATATCCCTGAAAATATAGTCCCTGCCTCAACACGTGTACACCATTTACTTCTCGCTACAATCTTAAAAATTTGTCATTTTTGCCAGCTACCTACACTTTATACATGTTAGTTCCCTAAACTGACCATAATTTTAGGTTGCAGAATTCTGACTGGCAACATCATCATGGTCAGCTATCTTATCTCTTAAAATCAGATGACCGGTCAAAATTTTTGGAGCCTGCGATTATGGTCAATTTTAGCAGACTATGTACATGACGCCATGAGTGTGATAGCGTACATTAATCTGACGTGTTCTGATGGTAACATCGCCTTTCGGAGTGCATAAGGGTAAAAAGCATTTTTCAAAAATCTTTACTTATACAGGGACATATATGAACGTCCCTGATTTACATTATATGATTTTAATGATTATAAATGATATCTAGAGCTCTTATTATTTGATCTAGAGCTCTTATTATTTGATTAATTTTATAACACAATTCATCACTACACATACATTTAAAAAAAAAAAACGTAACGCATAATACTTCAGTGACATGTCATATGCACGCAATCCCTTATTCCTGTAAATACTAAAATAGTCACACGCCCCGGTGACGTAACACGTGCTTGTTATTTACCGCTATTTATAACAATAATTATATTCTATAGCGATTAAATGTCGATGATTATGTGGAGGATGGTTGTAAAGTTAGTCTGTAGTACAGTTGAACAACTCTACACAAAAAGTATTGATGCCTCTTACCATAGTCAGGAACTATTACTTTGGAACTTTCGACTTGTTTACTGTCGTCCGCCATTTTTATCCCGATTTCCTGGTGTTCGGAATCTCTCGCGGGTCTACCAGTTGTTGATACCTAAATTATCTCTTGCAGTGAACTGACATATAGCGGGAAGATTTTGAACAAATATAGGCATACATGTACGTCCCACTTTTCGGAAATAAATGTACTTTGGGTGCCTAATCAAAACAAGTCCTGTGAAATCGATTCAAGGATTTATTTAAGTGGCATAACGACATAAATTCCACCTTTGGTGCAAGTCAATATTAAATTTATCATATGGGCTTATTGCGATCTTTTCGTAGTTTTGTTATGCAGGGACGTACATACATCTATATATGTCCCTGCTACATGGTACCATACTACTAAGTTTCTCCGATATCCACATGGTCTTGACACGTTCCTCTATGACATAGAATGAAAAATCAGCCCCAGGTTCCGACCCCTAGATCACTTAATTCTTATTGACCCTGGGTTTATTTGTTTTCAATCTGAGTCATAGTACTCTCTACTTAACGTGTCAAATCCCTGTGCTAATATCAGATCCATATACCTCACATGGCCAATATATATTAAGAAAGGAGAAAGAAAGAAGTGGACAGACAATTAACATGCACTTTAAATAGCTTAATTAGGAATACATAAACAGAACATGCATTGATTTTGAATGGACCCCTTATTGCACAATACTCTCAAAAGAAATCATATTTCGCGCGGTACAGACCGGTGCGTTGTGTAACCGACTGGGGGTGGGTCAAGGGAGAAATGTGTTTTGCGTTACCAAAGATACAAAAGTTATGCCAAGTTTGCGAATGTAAGCGAAATCAAAGAAGTTAGGAGTGTGATCGCAAAGTTAATGGTGCCCGTGCATGCAGTTCTTGACCTTTGACCGACGTAGGTCACAGACATAAAGATGACTAGGAATATACTTAGATCACAGCCACTAAGGACATAGGATGTCTATTCTAAGTCCCCGCGACAGCGAAGACCAAGATATCTGAATGTTTGTCGATAGGGAAGATAATCTCTGCATCACATTACATTTCAATGATTACGACTTGGAAGCCAAAGCAAAAGTATTTATTAAAAAGCAAAGGGATTTGACACTAATTTCCAATATAGTCAATATATATCAAACATTTTTACCTCCCTGGACGTAGTGCGATGGAAGTATAGTCATGGGTCGCATTTTTTAGGCAAAGTTTGTCTTTCGTCAACGATTTGAGCTTTCCTAGTACCTTCAGAGAACAATTGATTAATTACAATTAAAGCTACTATGCTAATTTCGAGTTGAGATGTTTGTGGTAACATTGACTTAATTCATTAGCGAGTAATTAGGAGAAAATTTGTGTTACTATAAATAGACATTACTCTACATATTAACCTATGTGTGTAGAGAACGTATTGCTGCTAGGGACCCACAGGCAGGGTATGCTATTGAGGAACAAGCCTCCTGTATTATCACAGGTGCCTGACTCGTTTTATAAAATAATAACATATAGAGTACATATAAATGAGATATTTATATGTACTCTATATGTTATTATTTTATAAAACGAGTCAGGCACCTGTGGTATTATAAACCTCTCGTGTCACACACTCGCACTTCACAGTGGAGTCATGATTTGTCCCTTATTAATTGTGCGAACACACATTCATATAGCCTAACCAAGATAACACGTTGATCTGTAAAGCATGAGCGCTTCCATTATATATCATAACACGTGTTTTTCGGCATAGCCGTATGAAATAAATTCTTTTGGTACCGGATATGACGCGACAGGTAGCGTTACTGGTCAAGATGAAGTATTTGATTGGTCAATGTAGCGGTAAATGCAAAATGCAGATATGCAGTTTAAAACGAATGCAAGCTGAATAAGTGGATGTATCTTTGTAAATGATGCTTTAATAAAATTATATTCCTGATTCAAATGCAGTCTTATTATCTCTAAAATGATTCAAGCTGATATAATTTTGTTATCCGTGCTGAAACGCATCAGTTCGTTAATAAATTTCACCAGCAGTTTTACAGTATAACCACCAGAATTAAAACTATGCCGTTTATCTTTTTTTTAAAGATATTTCTTGTTAATATTATTATTTTCATATATAATACCGGACACTGTGCTTTTGATATAAAGTTTATATATATATATTATGTACATCTATCACAAGGACATTATTTACTGTTGATTATATATATAATTTGTCAAGTAGTAATAACGACAGTACAGATAAGTCAATTGTCGAATAATCGAGGCAATCTGCCCCTTTATCAAGATACAAGTAAATTATAAACGGTCACATATAAGCAAAGAACATAGAACAGTTACACAAATTTAGTAGATAAGCCACAAACAATATAGTAATGTTTGTGAAGATGATCCCCTCGGTCGATAAATAATTTGCAGAAGTCTTGATTGTGATTAATTCGAAAACATCTTATTTTTAAATAAATGTATAAACATTTCTGCCGGTAACTGGCTGTTTAATGTAAATTGTCAGGGATGCATATACATAAAACAATTACCTATAAACTAGAGTGACAAAGGAAGATATATATATATATATAAAGTGAAAAAATAGTTTGTTTCCATGTGAAAGTAAGAATACAGATATAATGATAAAAAAAACTCGACGACTGACTTTCAAGCGCTTTCGCAGCTCTTGCTGCTCATCAGGAAAGTGTTTATTTTGAAAAGACAACTTAATGACGTCATAAATAATGTCAGATAATTTCAGCTTGTTTTGAAACGTTGTACATGTATACCATTGTGACGTCACATTATTTATGACGTCATTAAGTTGTCTTTTCAAAATAAACACTTTCCTGATGAGCAGCAAGAGCTGCGAAAGCGCTTGAAAGTCAGTCGTCGAGTTTTTTTTATACATATACAGTATAAATGTCCCTGGTCAAATAGAGAAAGTTCTTTAGGGAACTTCTCGATTTCTAGAAGACCCAGCGTAATATTTTGTCATTAAATAAGTGCTATAGCGTATTCTTAAAGTCCTCATACCAATGACATTTGACATTTTCAAGGTTAGAGGGGTCAAATACGGTAAAACTTAGAATCTCTCTCTTTATCTTAACCATGTCAACAGCCAATTCACATAATACAAATATTCAATATGGATAAAGAATCAGCAAAATTTAAGGTTAGAGGATTTAACGTGTTACGACATTGACAACTGAGCAAAGACAGATGTACCCCGAACACGCTTTTAAATGCCTGTCTTTGACAGGTCATATTTTACTATCGCTAGTCTGTATCCAACTGTCCGTCAAAATGTACTTGTCAGAAAAATCATAGCTTTGTCGTCGAAAGATCATATCCAGGGAGGTACGTGACCGTTGGCTTCTTGTTTCTTTTCGTTCATATAATAATAAAGTGTGGTTAACAACCCGTTACATTAAAAAAATTAATTAAAAAATACAACTTTTAAAATATTTTCCCATCATCTCTTTCGGACAGTTATAGCTACCTTAATACTTTTACATAAACTATTTTATATAGAACGTGCCAAGTCTCTGTGATGACGTGCACGCATGTTGCCGTCATTCTGCGACCATTTATGCATCATGTTTTTTAAGAAACTGAATTACATTATCATTGTATGTATCACTACATCGCCTAAAAATTATGTAAACATGCACAGATATGAGGATTTATCCCAGATATAGCCCTGTCCTTAAATTGACCTTAGTTGTTGATAAGTCGTTAACCAATACAAAATCCCACCAAGCTCCAGACTTATATCTATACATAAAACAAGGTCAAAGGTCAGAAATAAATCTTGAAATGTAATTCACAACAGAGCCTCCTTTTACTTTTACACCGGATTGTTATATAGGAAAAAAACTTATAAAAATAGTTTTAAACATGCTATTGGTTATAGAGAAGATGCTTTCGGTTATGAAAATATGCAGATAGATCGACGTCGATGACAAGCAGGAATGTATATGGAAAATAATTCAGGTTTTCGTTGAAGATTTGACATGCTTTATCAACAGTTACAAGTATTTTCGGAACAAGCTTAATGACAAAATTTGCTACATTTTGATCCGTAGGTCCGGCCCTGATGCAACACCTGTTTAATTATCATTTATTCACGGAGCCAGTAATTAACCCAATCATATAAGATATCTTATATAATAACATATAAATTATATATAACAGACGACCATTTTAACAAACAGTCCATATTTCATAAGACTATGGGAAAATTGTAGTGGTCGACTACATGATTTCATTTAGAAATACTCTCTTTTCCGTATGCGATGTGAAGTCAGACGTGTTCGGGACTTGTTGATAATCCTAGTTGTCACTGATCTGATGGCTCTATTGATAATTATCATTGACTAATATAATCTTTCCCTGCGTTGAGGATGTGGCAAATAAATCTCAACCCTCGATGAAATTCATGAATATCCAACCCGAGGTTTAGGCAGAGAAATATTATTTTTCTCCCACCACTTTAAATAATTGCATATCCAATCGGTGACCAATGACTGTTCGTTAACAAATGCACATGGTCGGCGCATAAGTATCCTCATTTGAAGAAATACTCATCATAACCCCCCAAAATAATGCATACCGGTATTATTGCACAAGAAAACATAGATCTAAGATTAATTCACAATATTTATTCAAACATACACTCAAATAAGGTAACAGTGAAGCAATTCTGAAATAAATAATAATAGATCTTGTCATTTCATAAAACTACATTATGTCCCTTACGCATATCTAACATTAACGTGGGAACTACAGTGACGTCACCATTCATTCCTCGCTGCTGTCAGAATCGGAGTACATTACACGCGGACGCTTTTTGGTATTTTATTTGAGTCGTGATTATGGGTGTGGATGTTGATGTTAAACGTTCGATCCTCCAGTGATTGTGGACCCATAAAACACTAATTTTGTGAAATCGGTAGGGATTTAGCATAAGGAAATGTAACCCGAATTTCATCTGGCCCTGACACCATTGCCTACACCAGACATGGTGCCAGGGCCAGAGGAAACTCGGGCTAAAGGAAATGCTGTTGTGCGATTTCTTCACTAGTCATAGGCCTAGCTGCATGATGTCGCGATCACCACCATGGGAGGTAGGTGCACTGTTGACGACGCCAGCTTCACTGATGTTACTGTGTTAGAGAGAATCGCTAAAATCTTTTGTCTTTGAACATTGTTTAAATGACTGTAGTTGTTGATAGATTGGGAATTTTTAATGATTTCCATAAAATCATCTAACGTTAATCCAAAATCTCAAAAAAACCCAACTCAAATCAAAGGATGATGATGACGATAGATTTTCGGTAATACATACCTTAGGTGGATATCGTTGAGAGTGTATTCAGACGGTGTGAAAGAAGGCGATTTAACAACCAGAACAAGAAGGTCGGCTTGTTTGCGCAGTTCACAACCAAAACAAAAGATAGCAGAATCTTATTTTAGGTGATACTCCTCCAAGAAATTAACAAAGAACCCCAAAGTTACCGACTCTTCAATGGCATTCAAAGCGAATTATTTGACCTGAATTTATCAACAGACACCATTTTGAAGACTACCGACTTCATATCGCACAAGGAAAAGCAATATTTCCAAATAAGATACTGGTGCATGTCGACTGAAAAACTTCATCAACCTGAACCTCTCAAAACATTTTAAAGTTGTCCCTCAACAAGTTTCCCAATGGGACAGCCACTAAATGTCTATGGTTATCTGTGAGGATACAGTACATGCGTTCCCCAAGATCATCATATGGAACTTTAATGATAACTTGACTTATATGCACTAGTTTAACATAAACCCACTAGTATGGTGATAGTAAGAAACGCAGTCACGTGCCATTCATCACTCTTGTTATATACACAGGGTAAGTAAAATTACAAAGTTTTCTGCACCACACACAAATATTTTTAATATTTAATGTAAATGTAAATTTATTCTTTGATAATAATCGCGAGAAAAATCATCTGATATAAAGCAGTGTTATATCAGAGAACGAAGGGTCATGCTGTGGAAGGACACCGGATCACCCAGAGAAAATGAAAAGCTCGGGTGAAATGACGTTAAACCCTTCCACAAACATATAAAGAAATTCGTATCACGATATACCGTGATAGATAATGGGTAGGGTCAATGCTGATTACACTTAAGGCCACGGCATCCCTGTCACCTCAGACTACTGATCAGTCATCACATGAACGTCGCACCAACTTATCTTGTGACAGAAATAATGTTCGAAGAACACTGCAATATCAGGAAGCAAACGCCAAAAATACGATTTTGAACAAGAGAGGATACGTTACCTTATTTTTCAAGTTGAGATCGGGATCCACTGGCAGGTAAGATAGGCTTTTAAAGAGGCTTGCCCGCAGAGAGATCAGAAAAATTGGCTAATAGAAAAAGATTTTTTACACATGACAGATTGTTGGAATTGTTGAGTTTTTCATTTTATTTTCCTTATAAAACGCTGAAAAGTGATATTAAAACCTCATTTTTAAATATTATTTATTTAATCGCAACCCGCAATAAGTCTAATTTGATTGACACATCAAAGAAACAAGCACGTGCACAGTGCCGCACAGTGATAACTTCAAAGGCAGCGGCGATTTACAAAGAAGATTTGCCGTTATATTTCATACATGTCCCTCTCAGGTTGAGTTTTAAAACGTCTTTTAGATATATATTCTGTAATTGTTTTCAAGAAATAAAGTCGGAAAGCCTCTAATTTTTGTCACATAGAAACGTGTACTGAAGTTTATTTAGTAATCGGAGATGTGCCGTTTACCGGTCCGTCTGCGGGTAAGCCTCTTTAATGTCCGACAATATCACTAATTACTTTTTACGTCAAACTTTACAATGCTTTATACGATAAGCTCGGGTTAACTGATCATCATACAACGAAAACCTGTAAAAATCACTCTTTAAAATACATACTTGTTTTCCATACCATTCGATCAGGAAAGAAAACGCTACTTATCCCAAAATACATGACGATTAAACAAAATGTGCACGGAAAACTTTCTTTGAAAAACTCGCATTATTACATACAATACATTTTGAAAGTTCTGTGACCACGGAATTATAGTAAATGAAAAAACTATACATATTACCGATCATCAAATACGGTAAACTTCATATTACGATAAGGGTGAAATATTCGCAATAGTTGTAGCAATAATATTGTATATTTAAATAAGTATTTCCATCACATAGAATACTTTAGTATCTGTTTGGCCGAAAAAAGGGTAAATGACCGTTTATCACTTTAGAACGAGGTCGATGTTGACAACTGTAGGTTAGATCAGGGCAGCATCCCGTATTACACAGTTTGTATAGCTATACACACGCAGGATAACTAACATATATTATGTATGTTGAGAGTAGAGTTGTATGTAGACAACATCCTAAACATGGTTGTCTGTAGACAGGTTTCTGATTGTTGTTCAATCCTTTTGTTATATCAGTAAAATATTTTGAAATATTGTTATTGTTGAACTTTTTTTTTTTTTTCGTTTTGCAGATATATTTAGATAATGATCAAGAGTCTCGTTTTCACTGCCATTCTGGTGTTAGTGGTACAACACGCTGTTCGGATCTGGTAAGAGAGATAGTGTTAATTGAACTTAAAGAAGACCAAAACTTGCATGATATATATCAATTAATCATTATGACCAAATGCGGTTCGGTAGTCATTCTGTGATTCTGAATTTGCTTACATTATTTTATCTGCATATTTTTATGGTATTTTGGCCCTTTTCCTACAGTTGTGGGATCGCACAACGTAATACGATGCGCGATGTGCGATGTGCGTACGAAGTATGCTTGATGTAAGCACGATATAATAGATGTACAGGTGTACACGATGAGCGATCGAAACGAAGTGTGTTTGATAGCTCTAAGGAATTGATTACGAATAATGTTAAAACGTTCGGAGCGGTTTTGGTAAAAAGATGATATATACATCGGTCCTGTAATATCCTTCATGGAATTATATATGTAACCTTATAATCTATCTTGGATTTTGTTTTTAGAAAATGTCTTTTCTTCAACTAGATTGTATTGGCTTGTGACCAACCAGGGCTCCGATCCGTGACCATATTATATTATCACTCACACCATCGACAATTATAATGTCACATGTACGCGAACATAATCAACGTAGGAACACTTCAACATGATAGATAAAGAAATAAATGCACAGTATTACACTGAGTTCGTTGATTCTACGATCAATCCCTGTCCCGCGGTAGGCTGTACAGAGAGGGATGCTGGTGTAAGGATTATCGTCAATTTCAAATGAATTTACATGTACAAATATATGTTAACCTGTTTTTTTCCTGTGATAAGTAAAAATGTTACAAACCCATCGCATTTACTGTAGCATGATTTTCCAAAACGTGGAGAAACACACCCTCGCCTCCACAAGTATGCACAATATGTTAGATATATGGACGATGTACGCACGATGTTAGCACGATGTTTTTGGCGTGTTGTGCGATCCCAAAACTGTATGTCTTCAAATAGATTTTTTGTTATTATTGCCACTTGATTTTTGGAGGGAGGTTTAAGTCAGCAGTCATTGGGGCAGTTCTAGTCTTAAATTGGATTTACATGTATAATTCGTAATTCATTTGTAGGTTTTTCTTGGATTACCACAAAACTGAGGGGATAATCCACCACCGACCCGGACCTTGTTTACAACTGGACGGCGCAGGTATGTTGGATCGGTAACTAAAATATGATCATAGTGATACTAAAATGATATCTTGTAATTACACCAATAACATACATTGTCATTTTAATTAACACCTATACTCTTGCATCTCTTTCATGTCATTAATGTTAAGCTAATGAAAACAATTATTAATGTAAAACAAAAATGTTTGATTGCAACAGAGACATATATACAGAGAGATTGGCAGCTCTCTATTTGCCCTTGTGTTTACATAGTGGCCCCTGACCTTCCCACAATCCTTTGCGGTCGCTCGGTTCAGTCCTCACTAGACGCCATATTGGAGAAAACTTGAAAACCAGACACATAATTATCGATAATTTCTATTTGAAATCATCACCAAGATCCAATTATGTGCGTTAATTTTATTAATATCAAAGTGCAGAAGTGTCATCAATATGAAATATATCACAATTTGCTGCCCAAGTGTTTGTATTTTGAGTATGAAAGTCAAGCACAACGCAGGAAAGATCGGCGGGAATCTCCAATTTTCGAAAAGTCCCTATGGGGTTTTCGAGAATACGGATAAATGACAACAATGTGCATGGTAATCAAGACCACATTCCATAAGTATGATTGTTTTTGGTTAATGTGGTAACTTTTGTAGTGGCCTAGATAAAACGATGTGCTTTTTGTGTGCGTTTAAAATTGACGATATTTTGGTCGGACGTAATGGCTGCTTAATTACAAAACTTGGACATGTCGATAAGACCCAATGGATTTTAGAAAATACGGATAAATAGCAACAATGTGCATGATCAATAAGACTATATCCCATAAGTATGATAGTTTTTGGTTAATGTGGTAACTTTTGTAGTGGCCAAAATAAAACGATGTGCTTTTTGTGTGCGTTTAAAATTGACGATGTTTTGGTCTGACGTAATGGCGGCTAATTACAAACTTGGACATGTCGAATAGGACCCAATGGATTTTCGAAAATACGGATAAATGACAACAATGTGCATGATCAATAAGACTATATCCCATAAGTATGATAGTTTTTGGTTAATGTGGTAACTTTTGTAGTGGCCAAAATAAAACGATGTGCTTTTTGTGTGCGTTTAAAATTGACGATGTTTTGGTCTGACGTAATGGCGGCTAATTACAAACTTGGACATGTCGAATAGGACCCAATGGATTTTCGAAAATACGGATAAATGACAACAATGTGCATGATCAATAAGACTATATCCCATAAGTTTGATAGTTTTTGGTTAATGTGGTAACTTTTGTAGTGGCCAAAATAAAACGATGTGCTTTCTGTGTGTATTTAAAATGACGATGTTTTGGCCTGACGTAATGGCGGATTAACCAGAACATGTCGAATAAGTTCCAATACATCGATACACACATGCGCAAAGCCCGATTTACCTGCGCTCGCTTGGTTTGGTAGGAGACAGGACGCTCTCGATAAGGGATATGCTTGAGTGTTCACGAATAAAGGGAGCCACTACCTGTACCGGGAAATAGCGATGTTACTTATCTCTCTGTATATAGGTCTCTGATTGCAAGGAGGTTATATGAATTTCCATAAACGGCAGTGTCCGGCATACGTATGACTGTCAGATTCATCATGTTCGTGAACATTTCCCTACATCTTCAATGGTCAGCAATTCATTATTACTTTATTAAAGATGGCGGTTCTGAAGATCTCACAGTGTTAGACAATGGATTGACCTTCATATCCTCGGTAAGTTTATATACTAATAATAGAAAAACCATACTAGAAAAATATTTTGCATAAATAGCGTACTAGAATTTATCGTTTATCAAAAGGTCATTTTTGTTCTGTATGTATATATATATATATATTAAAATTGACTATTGTGCATATCCGAATACCTTATTAATTATGTCCCTCTTTAAAACGCTTTATTTTACCGCAATGTGACAAAGATCTAAAAAAAAATCATACCGGCTTTGGAATACAATGGACACAGCAGTTATATTTCAATGTGAATAGATTTACGGAATATATCACAACCAGTGTATGGTTTGAGTGTGACATTTCGTATTGATTGTCCTCAAATGAACAGGTCTTTCTGACTACACTATAATCTATGTATTGCGTTGAACGTTGAAAATTTGTCAAAACAGTTTTTCCACATTTCCATATGGATTTGTCAATATTACTGAGATTACGAATTCAAATATGTACGTATAGTTTCAGTTAAACAATCCCAGTATATACCTAATTTACTAGTTACAATAGTACATGTATGTATATAATTAAACATTAACATTAAATTAACATTGAAAATAGGAAAATATGACAAAAAAAAAAAAAAAAAAAAACACACGTAAGCGTCAAATTTTATAGTACCTTGATTAATTTGATATCTCTGTAAGAGAGGAATCATAAAGATAATGTTTACAAGGTTTTTTTTAAACTCTTCATGTTGTTGTTGACATGGTTCTTCATCCAATATATATACAAGAAGTAGTTCTAGAATACAATTTAAGATTGACCTCACTTCCATACATGCAGATACAATATTATATAAATTACACGTATGTGTATATTGTATACAGAATATGAGGTTGTGTCAGCAGTGACAATTTACCGAACCAAAAATGTTTTTTTTTTTTTTTTTTTTTGCAAAATGTAATAATCTGGCTCCCTTATCAAAATAGTTTTTAATCCGTGCAAAAGCAGAAGAAATAATAAGCCTGCTGTATCTGACTAATTGTGTTAACTCAAGTTAGCTATAGAGAAAAGTAAGTAAAACACTTAATATAAATAATATTATTTGATTGGTGCTGTAGCTAGTCGAGTGTAAAATATTTTCATGCAATTAGTTTTCACATAGCAGATGACAATGGACTAGCGTTGAACTAATTGACAATTAACTGTTGGGTTCATAATGGTCAGCCAGCGTTTGACCAACGTCATTAAACAAACGCTGACGTAGGGCCAACCAAACGACCAACAGCCAGCGTTAAGCTAACGGCTATCTGCTATCTGGGCTGGCAGAAGAGAATACAGGCGTATCAATAAATAAATATATCAACACCAGCTCAAAATCGATAAGACATGGTCAATATACACATGAATAGAGACATATTTACACAAGCATTCTTAAACAAAGACATGATAAGGATATAAGCAGATATTAAGGAAACAGGCAAAATGTTTTCTTTCATAACTCCGTTTAATATAAATTTAAGCAAATAAAGCCTAGTTTGTTTTTTATTTCAGGGATATTTTTCTTGGACTCGAGGCAGAATTCTTCTTTTTGACTTAGCCAAAACCAAATCCGAGGTCAAAGAGTTGCATATTATCAGTTCCAGTCTGAATCAATCGGATTTATCTTTTCATGGACTATCTGCATGGCATGACAGTAAAACTGGTAAGCTGATCATGTAAGCAATTAATTTAGTACAAAATGTGTGGTGATCACTATATCACTTGTACCGTTTGCTATATGATGGATCTACATGTACATTGTTATCGCAATACTAGTTGATAATGAAGATGATTTACTTTTAAAGTGCAGCATACATACTGGTACAGGGGACCTCATTGTTATTTATAGTATCAGATATCATCCATGACCAGACCTGCTACTATATGGTCTGCCACCTAACTGTTTCAGGGGAGACCACTGTTATGGTAGTAAATCATGCCGGTTCGGAAGATCAAGTGGAAGTGTTCACGTTCCAGAAGGACTCCAGCTCGCTGCTTCACGTCGAAACAATTATTTGCCCGAAACTAAAATTGTGAGTTCTTGAAAATGTCTGCCGAAACTATGAAAATATGCTTAAATCATCGAAAATCGTCCGTTTGAATCTGAAACCGAAGAGTGTGTCCCTCTCCGGGAAACACTGAAATGGGGTTTAATTCCTTAAGTATGAATGGATTCAGACGAAAATTCATTTGAAAAATTGTATTTCATTATTCATCTATTTCATAATCTCTTAATTTGGTGAATATATGTTCCCTTTACAGTTATAAGAACAGAACGTTCATAGGTCTTCTTTTTGGAGACTCATTTCTATTGTACTTAATGCCTTTTCAATAAAATATTACGAAATAAATATAATTAATGAATTATAAATAAATGAATAAATAAATAAATATCAAGATCAGATTATCATTCCGTCTAGATTGCAATTAATTCGGATCATTTGATCGCGAAGTATGAAACATGTTTTCAAAATGCTGGTCGTTACATCCATATTGTAATTTTTTTCTGCATCTAAATTTACTTCAGTATGAACGATCTGGTGATGACAAGCAGCAGGACCTTCTACATTACCAAGTTCAGCGCACTGAGAGAAAACTATTTCCTGGAAGGGCTACTGTTGCTTAAATTCGGCGAAATTCTATACTATGACGGCAGTGACTTTCGAAACGTAGCACAGGGCCTGCATATGCCAAATGGCATCAATACATCACCCGACAAGAGGTGAATATTCTGGTTTATTACAAAACAGCACAAGATATTGAAATCAATGTGTAGCCAAGGCCGGGAGTCAAAACTGACATACAATATATATGAGATTCCGCAAAAAAAAAAAAAAAAATAAAAAAAAACAACAAATAAATAAATAAAACAAGAGATCCCAGAGGGATCTTGGCGCCCACCATTGAATGATCTTCATAGGTTCCATGTCAGATTGATCTTTTCTCTACTTTTCCCTTCATTTTACTAATCTGTGCAAATTGAGACATCCCTCCAGTACTTTTCAAACAAGGGAATCCTAGCTATATAAGAAATTTGAGATTTAACGATAATGGCTGTTTGTTTGCCAGGTTGTTTTCAGGACAGACTGGTCCAAAAATGCAATACAAGGGACCAAGGGGAACCTACTTATGAAATTTGAGAAAGATCCATTCAGTAATTTGAGAAATAGAGATAACAAACTTCAATTGTCAAAATCAAGATGGCGGTCTGTCGGCCATATTGTTTTCCAATTGATCTCAAAATGCAATAAGCATAACGAGGCACCAAGGGGAACCTCCATATGAAATTTGAGAAAGATCCCTTCAGTACTTTCTCAGAAATAGCGATAACAAACTTCAATTGTCAAAATCCAAGATGGCTGCCTGTCGGCCATGTTATTTTCCGATTGGTCTCAAATCGCAATATGCATAACTAGGCACCAAGGGGAACCTCCATATGAAATTTGAGAAAGATCCCTTCAGTACTTTCTCAGAAATAGCGATAACAAACTTCAATTGTCAAAATCCAAGATGGCTGCCTGTCGGCCATGTTATTTTCCGATTGGTCTCAAATCGCAATATGCATAACTAGGCACCAAGGGGAACCTACAAATGAAATTTGAGAAAGATCCCTTCAGTACTTTCTCAGAAATAGCGATAACAAACTTCAATTGTCAAAATCCAAGATGGCTGCCTGTCGGCCATGTTGTTTTTGGATTGGTCTCAAAACGCAATATGCATAACTAGGCACCAAAGGGGACCCTTCATATCAAATTTGAGAAAGATCCCTTCAGTACTTTCTCAGAAATAGCAATAACAATCTTCAATTGTCAAAATCCAAGATGGCTGCCTGTCGGCCATGTTGTTTTCCCATTGGTCTCAAATCGCAATATGCATAACTAGGCACCAAGGGGAACCTCCATATGAAATTTGAGAAAGATCCCTTCAGTACTTTCTCAGAAATAGCGATAACAAACTTCAATTGTCAAAATCCAAGATGGCTGCCTGTCGGCCATGTTGTTTTTGGATTGGTCTCAAAACGCAATATGCATAACTAGGCACCAAGGGGAACCTTCATATGAAATTTGAGAAAGATCCCTTCAGTACTTTCTCAGAAATAGCGATAACAATCTTCAATTGTCAAAATCCAAGATGGCTGCCTGTCGGCCATGTTGTTTTCCGATTGGTCTCAAAACGCAATATGCATAACTAGGCACCAAGGGAAACCTTCATATGAAATTTGAGAAAGATCCCTTCAGTACTTTCTCAGAAATAGCGATAACAAACTTCAATTGTCAAAATCCAAGATGGCTGCCTGTCGGCCATGTTGTTTTCCGATTGGTCTCAAAACGCAATATGCATAACTAGGCACCAAGGGAAACCTACATATGAAATTTGAGAAAGATCCCTTCAGTACTTTCTGAGAAATAGCGATAACAAGAATTGTTTACGGACGGACGGACGGACGGACCACGGACGCAGGGCGATTTGAATAGCCCATCATCTGATGATGGTGGGCTAAAAATAAAATAAAAAAGGATGCTTTATCAGAATCTATAAAACGAGGGCAAATACGAAGACAATATCGATTTGCAGAGGGAAGTTAAAACATGCAAGAATATTAAGACCAGGCGTTTCGGAAGAGTAAACGTCTTCTGATTCATCGCTAGTACCTGCCATGCAAATCTAGGTTCTAGGTCAAATCATGCTCAAAATGAGAACAGTTTGGTGACAATGAAGTTGTCTCATCACAGCTACAATAATTGTAGGACAATATTAGACAAAATCAGACTAATAATTTGTACTAGGTAAGACTTGGAAAGGATCTGTTACAAGAAATACAAGAATGTTATCTTCGAACTTATTTGACCACAATTGGGTGTTTTTTTATGAAAGCTTAAATGGTGTATTTAAAAACAGGAAAATGGTCCTGTGAATTGGTCTACTTAAGTCTGCCCGCAAGTAATATACAAGTATGACGGATCAATATTTTAACAAAATAATGTTAACAGTTGACATTACATTAGAATATGCATGCACACATTAGCTTTTTCTTCTTCTATTTGAGAACATGTGAACATTTTTTTTTAAATGGTTGATTTTTGTAGGTATCTGTACGTCTCAGAATTCGGAGGGAAGCAGTTAAAATCATATAGTATTGTTGGCATGGAACTAGAACCTGTGGAGGTAAGAGTTGGTGTAATAAATCTAGCACTTAATTATGGCACTATTTGGTCTTAAATAATACAGAAAATTAAACGTTTATATGTATCATCGGACTAAATTGTTTTGCCAATATATTTGACTGATATGCCTACTGAATATATGAAAAATTATAGTAAAAATCTATTAACACGTTAATATCGAATAAAAATATTAAATTTTATTAATATTAAACTATTGGTCATTCGTTTTCAACAGGATTTGTATCTGGACACTCATGTGGACAACATAGAGGTAGAACCAACATCTGGTAATTTGTGGGTGGGTTGTCATCCCAGCTTACATCGACTGGCCTCGGCATCAGGCGACGTCGGTTCTCTTTCACCTTCACAGGTAACACGGGGGTATATGGTATATTAAGATAATTCAAGGTATCAGGTCACGACACGAGGGGTATATGGTATATTAAGATAATTCAAGGTATCAGGTCACGACACGAGGGGTATAGGGTATATTAAGATAATTAAAAGGTATCAGGTCACGGCACGAGGGGTATAGGGTATATCAAGATAATTCAAGGTATCAGGTCACGGCACGAGGGGTATAGGGTATATTAAGATAATTCAAGGTATCATGTCACGACACGAGGGGTATAGGGTATATTAAGATAATTCAAGGTATCATGTCACGGCACGAGGGGTATAGGGTATATTAAGATAATTTAAGGTATCAAGTCACGACACGAGGAGTATAGGGTATATTAAGATAATTCAAGGTATCAAGTCACGACACGAGGGGTATAGGGTATATTAAGATAATTTAAGGTATCAAGTCACGACACGAGGAGTATAGGGTATATTAAGATAATTTAAGGTATCAGGTCACGACACGAGGGGTATACTTATACATAATATATAATAATAAGATATTGTCTGATTTTGAAATAAAAATCCAGGCGTATAATGAAAAATTCGAGGCATCCTTTTCGATTATAGGTTTAAGTTTGGACACTTTAAAATTGTCCGCTTAGCAATAAGTCCTTTTTCTATTAACTTCTGACGATCTATTGTTGTTGTATTTTGATGTTCTTATCTCATCTTTATTTAATTAGTCTATTGTTTGCTCACAGATCCTAATGGTGAGGACGACGGATGGAAAGTTTAAGGAGACAGTGGATGTGTACTCGAACTCCGGATCTGAATTGAAAGCATCTACTGTGGCCTCTGTCTATAAGGGGAAAATGATAGCAGGTACTCTTGGGTCGCAGCTAATTGTGTGTGATCTTCAAACCGCAGAGTGATGTATAAATGAAGAATATTTCCTAATTATTTTTTTTTTTTTTGATCTTTGACAATACATATTGTTTCTTCAACGCATTTTGTTCGTCATGGTCACATTTTTGTGAATAACATCTACATACAGTTCCATTAAAGTTAAATTTACACACTGTATGTCATACAGATATGATATGATCAGCTGTTTAACTGTAAAATATTGATATTTTTGTGGTTTTTATTTAATCACTATCCATATTTTAATTAGCAATTGACCACATCTTTAAAATTTATTTGTAAAATGTCGCGACAAACATGCGTTCACATCTAAAATGATGAATTTCTCGGTATCTGAACAACCTCATATGTTTGATCGTTACGCGGTAAAGTATCAGAGCATCGCATTGTACAATTGCCATATATACTGTATAGTCGGTAAATTTTGTGGGGCTGATATTTCGCGGTTGTCCCAGTCGGAAGTAGTTCGCAAATATTTGAAACCGCACAACAACACTTTTCAATATTCTACATTTCTCTAAATTTGTTAATATATACTTATATTCGTTGTGCATTTATTTTTGCGCTATATGTCATGACCGCGAATATAGCAAAATTAAATCACCTAAAAAAGTTACCAAGTATACAGCATAAAAGAGATAACCATGTGCTTCATTCTAAAATCATCAAATATCTTTGTTAGTTGATAAATGCCAGTAAAAGTATCATTGAAAAAATATCAGATGTCTTGTGTTTGATTAATAAAGCTCCATTTGTTTTTAATTGTAAATCAAAAGCATGCTCATACACACGACAGATAGGTTTTAAAGTGGCACAATTGTAACACACTCACCTTTCATCCAGGCAGCCGGGGTTCGATTTCCCGATAGGACGTGGAAAGGGATCCCCCGGTGAGAAAAACGAACGAATTACGAAATAGAGCGAGAAGGGTTTATTACTTCAAATTTCACAATTTTATTAATACGATCATCAATATAGGCTTAGTCGAGACATCTCAAAATTTTTAATAAGAATATAGCGAAACCTTTTTACCATCCTTTCGACGACTGGTGATGCCGGTTTTATATTTACTTTTCACTTAGATTAGGTGGTGGGGCAGAATTTAGGTAAACCTTTAAAACAATTATATCTATACTGCTTTCTTGATATAAAAATACATATAATCTGGTTGACTCATTTTTAATGGAATTGACCTAAAGGTCATCGCACGAGGGTCACGACAGAAAAGAAGCTGCGAGTTGAGCTTTCTTATTTCCCTTCTCTTTTCTCTCTTTTCTGCTTCTTCTGTATCGTGGCTTTGGGAATGAAAATCTCCCGGGCAGATGCACCTGGTAATTTCCAAAAATACAAATTTCGATAATTTTGGGTTTCAATGGTGCTCCCGATTGGGGCGCGAACATGGTCAATTCGGCGAGCAAGCATTGGTACGCTACTGTCGTTGAAAGGATAAACATATGCAATAGTTCTATTATTATTATCATATATTTTTTTAACTTGCAAATCCTTACAATTTAAATCACATTCAACTTCAGCCTAACGCAATTTAACCCTTATTTGATTTGTTTGGATTTTCAAGGTGTATTGTTCTGAATTCATGCCTTTTAAATACAAAACGCGTTTCCTTAAGTCATTGAAAGATGCAGTATTCGTTTCGTTTTGTTTTAAGATTCTTAGGATCCTCATATCACCCGTTAATATCTCTGATATTCCTTTTACTGGGTTTGCTGAATATCTAACACATATCAAGCTAACGTTTATTACTTTACTCAATGTAATAACATCATTATGAACATACTGTTGGGACCCATGGCGTAAACAGCTTACTCATAATGCCCAGTTAACGAGATATAATCAATGTCTTAGTGTGTTGTCAGGATACTATCAATGCTGTCATGGTTAAGAATTGTGTAGATACATATAAAACGTAGACGTTCAACATTTTAGTATTTAAACCCAGAGAACACGAACTATCCGGTATCTGTCTTACATATATCATTAATGTTGAATTTCAACAATTTACTCACGCAATTTTGTTTATATGCTATTCTACTACCGTAATGAAAAAGTTCAAATGTCCAAATATAAGTTTTTCTTTTTCCCAAAATTGACATTCCACAAACGATTTTAACAATTCGCCATCGCCATAAATGATATGTTCAAGTATTTGTACGCACCGTGGTATAAGACCTATACATAAATGAAACAACCAACTGATCTTTTTTTCAGATGATATTTTTAATAGCAAAGCAAGTAATACATGCATAGATACAAATTAGATATATTGGGTGTAATTATGCTAGGTTTTTATTATCCTTCCTAATGGCCCATTTGCATGTTTGTATGTGGTCTTTTAAAAGAAATATACTATATATTTTGTTATCAATTTAATGCATACATGAAAACAGTATTTCAACAATCAAGTCCAAGGGATTTTGGCCAAAATGTCCATTGTGTCAACGCACTGACAATCTCCCCGATAAAACAAAAAAAAAATATTGAGAAAATATAAAATATGTTTATATTACATGAAATTTGCCCTATACTATAAAATAATTAGAAATTAAAGTTGCTTCAATTTCATGGTATATTGCTATACTCAACTGAAACCAAGTTCATAACCACAAATCTTATTTGGAATATATACCACACACACGTATTATAAGTAAGGCAAAGCAAAACACATTATATCGTGGTTTTCTGATAAAAAACCCATAAACATAACGGATTATATCATATTAACAAACCAAAGTTATACCATATATTGTTAAATACATATGTGTTAGTTAAACATAAGACATTATTTAAATAACCAATGTACTGTAGCACATAATGTTGGTACATCTGTCGCCAGAATTTACATAAGCGACATTATTCATATGTCAGAATAAAATTCAATATAAATCTAATGTGATTTAAAGCATTAGATAAAACTTAAATACGGAATTCTTGAGGACCGCCATTTGGCCAATAGCTATACAAAAATATAGTTATGTATACATACCGATAAAGAAAAATCATTGACATCTTACCAAACATAGTCTTCAATACATACTGCTGTATACCATGACATGTATCGATTTAAGTATACACCTAAAGACCTCTTGCGAGAAAAAATAAGTCCGAACAAAAGTAACTAATCACTAAATTTACATAAATATACAAATGTATAGAAAATCCTTGTAATGACAATCAATTCAAACGGAAACAATAATCTAACTTCACAATCATCACTGTTTAAAGCACATTGATTTAAGTTACATTATCTATACGAGAAATACATGTGTTCTCTCTTATTTATTCAACAATAATTACTATCCAAGATATTCTGTCCAACCTGTCCATTTTGTCCCCCAAGCACCCAAAGATAAAAAAAACTAATCTTGTGTAATACAGACAATGTTTTACATTAAATGGAATTTGCCATGTACTATAAAATATTAAGATATTAAAGTTGCTTCAATATTATGGTATATCGCTTACGAGACTGAATTTATAAAAAAAAACAGAAACAAAAACCAAATAAATTTTTTTTAGATAAGGTAAACCACATAAGATAACCGATATATATATATATATCAATTATCATTTAACACTTTTCTTGTTAACATTTAAATTCATCTATATACAATATTTATTTCTAAATTGATTTAAAACATCAAATAAAACTGAAGTCCATATGCATAGAATTCGTGAGGGTCTCCATTTGACAAATAACAAAACAACATATAAATATTTATACAGATGTCAATAAGGACGATTCATTGGTATCTTATTAAATATATTCTTTAATGTACACTACTATAAACAATGGCATGCATTGAATCAAGTATACATTGAAAATTGTTTGAAAAGATGATATAACCGAACAAAAGTAAGTGAACAGTCGGTTTACATTAATATACAACAATATAGAAAATAATTCTATTGTAATTCTGACGCTGCATGGAAAACGACAATGTTTAATACCGATGAATCACATGTTTTAGTACAGTTTTTCATTCCAAACACAACTGTATTATTAGTTATAGATGATATGAAAATAAACATTCCTCAAGTAATGACAATCTATCCAACAAAAACAATGTTTGAAATCAAACAGCATCACTGTTTATGTTTCTACAATTGAAGCACGCGATTGGCGTGATTTAGATATATTCATATGAGAAATAATGATGTCTTCTCTTATTTGTTCAAAAATTATCATTTCAAGTAAAATATCACAGTAAGTATGCAAACCATATCTTACAACTCTCAACAACCATATTTACTTTATGTTAATGTAGAACAAACGAACATAAAATAAAAAGTTATCGCGTTGACAAGGTAGCTCGATTGAAATTTTTCATATACACTATCGATATTCATTTTTTGGAAGCTTACCATTTTATTCCATTTACTTATTTTACCTCTCATTTTGACATGAAAATGGAAACCATGTCATATAGCCGTACCTGTTTGTTCAACAGTAAAAATACTCGTCTAAGCATCAGTACTCCCTTAAACTCTTAATGGCGTCTTCCTTGGAATATGAATTCCAGCCTACTGGAATTTCAGCCTTTACTATACCGTAATATTCAGCTAGTTTTTCATTATACTTACACAACATCCATGCCCAGTATACGGAGGAGGATACGCTAGGACAAGGATGAATGTCCCAATCTGGTACAAACTGTTCGTAATTTCTATAAGGATGATATTTCTCAGTTTTCCCAGTTTTTGAGCATTTGTTTGAATCACGGTTACATAATCCACTACTACCGCATTTAAAGGAGTTATTTGATTGGACGTTAAATGAACAGCTTTCAATAATAAGAATTTCACTGACTATAAAACGCCATCCAGATAATCCTGTAGCACGATGCTGTATACAAGAATGTGGAGAACCCTCATGGATGGAGTTCCATTTGCATGGTTCCTTACAGAAAGGACAAACACTTTTACATCCCCATAATTTCTCCATCACTTTGTTGTACGGAGTAGGATTTTGCCATGTTATTGAATCTGCTGTGTCTTGAAAAAATGTTTCGACGATTCGCTGACGCACGTCACACAGATCTTCAAGTATCTTATTCTGAAAGTCGTCCATGTCTGAGACTGTTTGTCCATGAACGAGATAAAACGCTTCTGGTTGAATTGGCAAATCATTTCTTATTTTAATTTGAAATTGACCAATCCATTCTTTCAGATCTAATTGACCTTCTATTCTAACAAATTCCAAAATTTTTGTTATTATTTTCCTGGTTTCTATTTCTGCAAAATAATAATACTTTCCATGAGGAGGTTCTGCAAAACATCTCTTATTAATAAACCGTTCCATCCAACGAAAAGAATAGTTATACACATCGTTTACATATTGTACACATTGACCAAAGTCGTCTTGTTCAGCAAGATCCGTTAATATTCTGATGTTTAGTTCATGTTTTGCCGCTGAGAACTCGTCAACAATATATGTAAATACCAAGTCAGACAGTTGCTGTCTAACGTATTCCTCGACATTTTCACGGATAATTTCGCAAAATCTATTTCTTGCAACAATATCTGAAGTTTTTTGTTGGACAATATCAGAAAAATGTCCCCACACAATGTCTCTGTGTTTGTTAAGTTTCTCCTTCATACTGTATTTGTCTTGGTATTGTTTTGTTAACTTTTTAAATAATGGTAATGATTGCCCAAATACAACAACATTTAATTTCACTTTGCATGCTTCTGTAATGTAAAATTCATTGTTTCCGTCCCTGTTATGTTGTTCAATATGTTCTAAGATGCAGTTAGATATTTCTTTTACGTCCGTTTTATTGAATTTCCAATCTGTTTTGGATAAATCTGTTAATTTGGTATCAACTTCTCTGAATATGCTATTGATTATTTGCAAAACAATTTGATAGCATATTTGATATACATTCACTTTTTGCTGCTCAGATTTTGCTTTTTTAAATAATTCCCATCTAACAGTTATATAAGGTTTAAAATCAACATTGTCGAGACTTTTCTCCAAACATCGATATTGCATATTTCTATCATGCCAAGGATGAGCATCCAGTTCTGGACCAATTAAATGCGAGTTGCGGTGAAACCTATCATTCAAAATATGCTTTAATGTTGCTTGGATATCATCTTCATCTTCTTTATCCTCTTCAACATCCCATTTTGCTATCCACTTGCTCCACAATGACTCGAAAGTGGATTCCATCTCTTCCTTTGTGGGTGTGTTTCCTTTTATTTTTTCCGCTAAAATTGAAGCTTTGTCGGCAATTTCTCTTTTGTTTCTATCGAATGCTTCGCTCATTTGTAGATCTACCAACATGTGATCCTGTAAATACTTCATTTCAATCTGAAGTTTTATATTGAAGTCTTTGGCATAAGTTTCCCAGGATTGAAGTTTTTGATCTTTCCAGTGTGCAATATCTGATTTATTATCGCTATCCTCAAAATACGCAATCAATTTTTTCTTAATTTCGCTTATTTTATCGCCAAATCGTATTTCACACTTTTCTCGGAAACCTTTCGTGCCTGTAGACAGTTCTCTGTAAGACTGACATTGCTTTATGTCATGTTTGAATTCACGAACTAAGTTATTTTTGAACTTCTCAAGTTCCCAAACAAACGCTGTAAACCTATCTTCTAAAGCGTTGTAGTTTCTTATTTCTAAGCTGTTTCGAAAACTGAAAACAAAGTCATTTGCTAATATGCCATTCCAAAGATCTTCAAAATGAGTAATAGTATCAGCTATGTTTAAATACGATGTTTTTCTTTTTGCTAAACGTTCGAATATCGCAGCTTTAACTGTTTTGATTTTATTGTGATATCCCGGGTTTACAGTAGCCATTGGTGGATCACCTTTCCACAAATCTGAAAAGTACCAAACGTGTTCATTGCTTTCAAAATCAATTATATCCTTAAACTGTTTTACATCATTATTTTCCAACTGGGACGCCTCTAACGTTATACGATCAAGTTCCTCGTGTAATTTTTTCCTTGCGTAAAACAGTGCATCCTCAGCATCGACAGCTGAAACATTCTGATGAATGAAAATGCATGACTGCCTCAATCGCAATTTTTTATTAGCCATTTTTAATCGCAGAAGAGCATGGACGCATATTTGAAGAATATCATTGACTTCACTGGTATTTTCGCCTTTTATATTAACAATTGTAATATCGGCCATTCCTAATACCATTGTAGCCAGCTCATTGTCGTGTTGATACTTTTGGCTACTTAATTCAGGAGCTCGAAGTCCCTCTGTGTCCACAACCAACACAAAATCGAAATCGAAATTTCCGGTTTTTACGGGTAGCAGATGCATGTACATTCCCCGGGTACATCGGCCAGCACTTACTGAAAAGGATATTCCAAACATGGCATTTAGTAATGTTGACTTTCCTGAACTTTGAAGACCTAGGATTGACAGTGTCAGGATTTTTTTATCGGTCAATGAACTCTTTAGTTCAGAAAAAACTTGCTTTATCCATACAACAGGTACGTTAGCAACATCGCCATCCATCAACTCAAAAGGAAAGCCTAGCATTATGGATCTGGCAACTGCTTCTGCTGGTTTCATTTTAAGTTTAGCATTCTGAATACTTTTGCTAGCTTCATAAATCTGACCTACTTCTCGAAAAAAATGCTCAATCCCAACAGATGCATCACTCATATGTTTTTCTGCCCTTTCAACCTCTGTTTTGTCTGTGTCACTTGCCTGGAAATGTAGCCATGCCTTTTCATAATCCCGTCTGTAGATAGGTGTTTCTTTTCTAAACTTTTCATTGAGGTGGTCTTTCAAAGTTTCCAGAAAAAAGTACAATTCTCCATCATAAAATCTACCCAAACTTTCCATAAATGATTTACTTGCTGCATTCGATTTCAATAAACTATTATATGCTTTCCATTGTTCGACCCTAAGTTTTCTCATTTCGTCTTCAATTTTACTCTTTGCTTTTAGTGACAAATGACTGACTTTTCTTAATTCTTTCATTTTAATAGTGTATCTTTCCCAAAGATCTTTTTGAAGTGGCATGATATTTTTTCTTATTTGATGGAGATCATCATCTTTGATCATGGCAATCAATTAATCTGCTTGAGGCATACCATCGCTAAATTCTTCATCGATTATGATGCTCATCGACCGTGCCTTTTCACGCATATGAATGATCGTGTTAGTGTTGTTCTCAACCTTTGAAAGTATCTTTCTAAGAACCTGCGCGACCAATTCTCTAATACTTGATACATCACTGCCTTCTTGTAGACACATGAAATATGCGCTAATTTTTTTGGGTAGATTTGATATGTATTCTCTGATGACATCTTTGGTCAGATCATCACCAATTACAAGAAATATCACATGCAGCAACTTATTATTGAATTTATAAGAAACTTTGATTTTCTCCATATTTTCATTATCTGTTATTATAATCATGATATTTGAGATGACTTCAAGAAACTGCATTTGCTTCTCATGTAATGCGGAATCGCCCCTAAGATTTAGAATCTGTGTTACTCTGCTAAATATACTGTTATGTCTTGGTGACGGTAGAATCCAGGCGCTCTCAATAAGTCCTTTGCTCGTAACTTTCTCGCTCGATGCCAATTTACATCCATACCCGAAGAAAGTGTTATTAACCTCACTGTTTAAGAACCCGTTTGCTATTACAGATTTTGATATTTTTGGACGTCCTAACCTTACAAAAGAGACGATATGTTGTTTGCAGCTCACAACACTTGTTTCTACCTTCCCATCTTTAACAATTATTGTATGAAGTGGCCACATGAAGAAGGTTAGTTCCCTTTTGTTTTGCTGCACAGGATATACCAAAGGTATAGCCATACGACACATGAACAGCTTAGAACATATATTCCTTTGTAACGATTGGTGCAAACACGTAAATATTGTAATAAATACGTCAACGGGATTATATTTATTGACATTAGATTGCAAATTCCTAGTAGTGACACAGCATCCAGGTTTCAAAGATAGATTTGTTTCCTTTGAAAACTGATTACGATAAAAATCATACAAAACATTCTCCCTACTTTCAAAATCTAACATAATTAGCTTACGAAGCAGAATAGCGGGGATATCTGCAAGGGTCGTCGCTGTTTCTTTTTCTTTACTTGTAATTTTCATCACATCGTCGAATGTCATCTGATTAGGAAAATATGTTTGAAGTCCTAACGCTGATATCATTTTCCACTGATCTGAAAAATAAAGATGTATACAAGTTTAGCATGAAATCGATACCAAAACATGTTAATACCATATATCAAATGCAGTTGACGTTAGTTTTATCTTAATACATATGAAAATGATCTAACGTATACGTGCTGATCCATCGCCGAATACTGACGGTTGATTGCCTTACGCTACGCTACGCTACACTTATCATCCGTGGGTAACCTCACTGGAAATTCCTCGTTTCAATAGAGGCTATTTAATTGACTCCGTCACATTTTCGTATAAGAATTTCAGCCAATATGATTGGGCGTAACTTACGCTTTATAGAAGCTGCATATTAACAACAGTGGCAGCGAGTGATCCCAAAAACGTGCCATAGAAATGTAATATTAATGGGCCATTTTAGCAGAATATCATTGATACATTTTTTGTCTGTTTGAAGTACTTCCAATAAAGACAGGCCAGTGTCATGGAAAAGCCGATAATCAGGAATTTCACATAGGTACTTGGGATTTCAGCCTTTGCAAACACCGCCAAGTCGTTGTTAAATTCAGATACTCTGTTTAGCTCACTAACGCACATGCTACACACATGTGGGCTATTCCAAACATCCCAAAACATTGTATATATACTAAGTTATACCCGTTTTCAACACCAAAGACCTGTCGGACCTCTTGCCCACTACATGTTTATCACTTCACGTTTTTGTGGGCGCAGCCATATTGTTACATATGATTTTCAATACACCACCCACCCCCTCTCCGCTCCGCCCTTTAAACTGAAGAGTTCTTATCATGAAAGGATTATATTGATTGGTTTCTGTTCACAGAGTGACGTCATTGAAACGAGGATTTTTCGGTGAGTTTACACTCGGGTGATAAGTGCAGCGTTGCGTAATGCAATTTACCGTAGGTATTCGACGATGGTGCTGATCAAGATTGATTATTAATACTCACCTGTTGTTTTATCAATAGAAATGGCAGCTCGGTTGGCCTTAAATCTTTTCCATTTCTTTGGATGTGCAGAAGAATCTGTTTCAGACTGCCAACACTTGAAAAATTCTGTGGGTTAAATAACCAATTACTGTAAATCAGTATATACTATTATTTCCTGATGAAAATCATGTAGGGGCATATTCTTGTTTAGGGCATGAATATAGGTCCGATGTGAGGGCGGTTAACAAGAGGCCCAAGGGCCTTAACGGTCATCTGATTATAAAGACCGCTGTACTATTGAAGTATACAAACTCAGTAGTAAGTATAGTGGCACTGTAATGGTCATGGCGGCCATTTTGGATTTTGGACCGAGCAGAAAATAAACAACACTTGGTAAGGACCATCTCAGGATCATTTCAGGTAAGTTAGAGCTAAATCGCACGGGTGGAACTTGAGAGGAAGTTTGAAATAGGTGTTGTTCAGGAAAACCATGATTGCGCAATCATGTTACAAAATGGCCACCGTGGCTGCCAAGTCAAAGTTTCACGAGGCCGAAAAATAACAACACTTGGTCGGGATCATCTCAGAATCATTTCTGGAAAGTTTCATCTCAACAGCACCGGTGGAACTTGAGAAGAAGTTTAAATTGTGTTTTTCAAGATGGCAGCTATGGCGGCCATCTTGGATTTCGGATTTGCCCGAAAAATAACAACACCTGGTCGGAATCATCTCAGAATCATTTCAGGCAAGTTTCAGCTCAACAGCACCAGTGGAACTTGGGAAGAAGTTTAAAATTTGTTTTTCAAGATGGCGGCCATCTTGGATTTCGGATTGGTCCAAGAAATAACAGTACTTGGTCGGGATCATCTCAGGATCAGGTAAGGCAAGTTTTGGCTCAATAGCACTACTGGTGGAACTTGAGAAGAAGTTTAAAATGTGAAAAGTTTACGGAAGGCGCACGGCGCTCGACGACGGACGAAGCACGATGGCTATAGGTCATTCTGACCCTTTGGTTCAGATGACTTGATAATGAAATAGATGCTTGTGAAATAACTTTAAACTAACGAAAGCTGATTCCGATGAGAGAAAGTGTGTAAGGGAAATATTCACTGAAATGACGAACAATATGATGTTATATATGTCTATATTCCGATCACTCTATGAAGAGCATAAATTCATCAATTATGTATTTTTTATTCAAATCTTTTTGTACTACCTGTCCGTCCGTCTTGATGGACGAACGTACTGACATACTTGTGGGATTCATTAGCAATTACTTTCGCTAAACTGTAGAGTTTGAACATAAATTCAATGTATATATCCAAGATACTTATTATTAAGCTGAAAGTAAAAAAAAACATACTTAGTGATTTAGTATTGATTTTAACTGAATTTGGTCATTATGAAAAATTGAGGTGTTATAAGATATTGAAATTCGTAAAATGATTAGTTTTGTTCAATTTTGAAACCTGCACAATTATGTTATTACATGGGAAAGTTGTATCAACAAATCATCCACAAGAAACTCGAAATAAACCCCAGCTATATCATCTTTCATTGTCCAAAATACTTAAAGCTTCTTCGAGCTACCGAATGTCTCCTATTTTTTTGTATTTAACAGTAATATGACTGCTAAGGGAATTTGCTGGCTTAAAGCAAAAGCTTCTTGACATCGAGTTGTAGTTGTCTTGGTTCAAGAATTACCTTTCACGTACTGTAAAACCCGTTCTGGAAAAGGAGCTGGCGATATGCCGTTGCGATTCTCATCCTGTCAAAAATGAAAAAAAAGAATGTGAGAAATGGCAACTCAATACTGTATTACAAAATACAAATATACCTAGAATGTTTAAACAATATCAGTCCGCAAATACAACCTCTATAGGTAATAGACCACGGTAGGATAGCCTAGTAATGAGTGATTTTTGTTAAGCAAATAACTCCTGTATTATGATATGAATGAAAAATGAAAAATGTCTACTATAATTGATATACATGTATTTATTATGAAGTAGTATGTAGAAGCTTCACAATTGTTAAAGAAATGAGTTCCAGATTATAAATTTCCGAATTTTCCGTATGTGTAAGGAAATTTTTAGTTTTGTCTACAGCATACAAGGGTACGTAGTAGACAAGGTAAGATAGCAGTTTGTTTCTTTGTTTTTATTTAACGTCCTATTAACAGCCAGGGTCATTTAAGGACGTGCCAGGTTTTGGAGGTGGAGGAAAGCCGGAGTACCAGGAGAAAAACTATCGGCCTACGGCCAGTACCTGGTAACTGCCCCACGTAGGTTTCGTATTCGCAACCCAGAGGTGGAGGGCTAGTGATAAAGTGTCGGGACACCGTAACTACTCGGCCACCGCAGCCCCTTAAGATCGCAGAAAAACGTAATGATGAACATATGTCAAAACAAGATTAATTCTGTCTTTTGGATAGAAACATTTAATTTCAAATATTTAAAAAGATATGTGTAGGAAATAGTGACATTTTGGCTCAAATATCATAATGTTTTGCAATTTGTAAGGCTTTTTGAAGTTTTTAAATAGGTCTGGAAAACATAGAAAAATAAGTTCACTTATCATTTACAGTTGTATTTAAATCGCTAATGTTTACATTACAATTATATATATTCTAGTGAAGGTAATATGTAGGGTAAACTGTCTTTGTTTACATATCTAAAACATGTGCCTTATTTTTCAGAATTTGTGATTTTTACTGTAAAATGCTACCCATAGTTATAGTTGCGAAGAGCGACAGTGCAGGAAGGGAAGAGCGACAACACGCCATGCAAAGAGCATGTCGCACTGTCGTGTAGTTTTTTTTCGTATGGCGCGTTCAATTTGTCGCATGGTGCACTGTTGCTCCGTGCATGACAACAGTGCAACATGGCCGAAATATTCCCCCATACAATGGAAATCTCCAAACTATGCATGTTTTGTCCACACACCCTTTTCAGTGTAAGGGGATTTGTTTAGCTTAGTTAAAATTCGAGGTCCAGCAAAATTTTGGCAGTTGCGTAAAGCCTGATTTGCCGAAAGGTAATCACAATAATATGGCTGTATGGCTATGACAGCATCCAGAATGTTGAAATGCTCTCGCACACTCCATAATATATGGAAACATCAACGTTCATTTAAAAACATTAATCAATGTTTCGCATCGCTATTTGCAGTTTGAGATAAACTTTTCTTCGACGAAAATAAGCAAAAACTATCATTTTCAAAAGACATAATCGGTACCAAAATGCAATCTTATCTATTAAATGCAAACGGAGATAATTAATATGCCCTTACCTCCAGTTTCATATTTCTAGCTTGGACGCGCTCATCTGGAACACAAAATATCTTTTAGATTTGCAAAACACATATATATTAATATATATACAGCTATCACATTGGCTACAACAGAAGTATTTCAGATCGGTTTCGTCAACCTTAAGCTAAATCTTACACAGCTCGGCTGAATACTTTCACTCCGAGTGTTAGTTATATAAAGTACTCATATCGTGCTTGGATTGATATCAATATATACTACAATTGACACAAATGGTTTTTATCGGGAGTGAGACCGAATATTTTCAGCAGGAGTGGATTGCATTTAGTTTGTACGATTGTTTATACATGTACCACTACAAAACAGAACATCTTCCTAACAACTTTCGAATTGCATACGAACTTGATTGTCTACTCTCAATTCCAACAACAATTATATGTGGCACATATGACTTTACTTATCCAATCTTACCAATTAAAATATACACCTCTTTATCCATGTTTCGTAATTTCTTTAAAGATTATTTTCAGATCAGTTTCTCTTTTTCGAGAGAGATGGGATAATAAGAAAAAAAAAACAACAAATTCCAGTAGAAATGTTTTATGTAAATCCGCATCATGTGTTGCCAATATATGTAATAATAATTTACAACAGAACAAAATTCCCAGATTCATCATATGGAACAGTTCCTTGGTCTTTAAATACATTTTCGGGATTCCAGAATGAGAGAATTTCATTTTGAACAACATTTTCTTCAAATTGATTTCATTAAGTCGGACTATTTTGTTTACACTCAGTATATAATATTTTGTAAAAAGAAGAATGTACAAATATGTAGACTGTTTGATAATGTAATATGAATATTGCTATTGCTAAACAAGGGCCCAATGGTCCCGAATCGCTCACCTGCAATGCAGTGATCTTTTCATATATGGACCCTGCAGTTATTTGAAACCATGCTACAGGACCAATAAAACGTCTCTCTGCACTTTGGCTATTCACTTAAAGATTTAAGCATACTTGATCGACGTGACCTTGAATGTGGGTCATTCATTTGAAAAAAACTTGGTAGCCCTTAACCCCTGCATGCTACAGACCCAATATAAACCCCATGGGACTCTTGGTTATTGAGAAGAAGTCGTTTAAATATTTCAGCCTTTTTGACCCCTTTGACCTTGAATAGAGGTCAAGGTCATTCATTTGAACAAAGTTGGTAGCCCTTCACCCCAGCATGCAACAGACCTAATGTCAACTCCCTGGGACGCTTGGTTATTGAGAGGAAGTCGTTTAAAGATTTTAGCCTTTTTGACTCCTGTGACCTTGAATAAAGGTCAGAGTCATTCATTTGAACAAATTTGAGAGCCCTTTATCCCAGCATGCTGCAAACCAAATATTAGGTCTCTGGGACTGTTGGTTATTGAGAAGAAGTCGTTTAAAGATTTTAGCCTTTTTGACCCCTGTGACCTTTATTGAAAGTCAAGGTCATTCATTTGAACAAACTTCGTAGCCCTTCACTCCAGCATGCTACAGACCCAATATCAACTCCCTGGGACTCTTGGTTATTGAGAAGAAGTCGTTTAAAGATTATAGCCTTTTTGACCCCTGTGACCTTGAATGATGGTCAAGGTCATTCATTTGAACAAACTTGGTAGCCCTTCACCCCAGCATGCTACAGGCCCAATATTAGGTCTCTGGGCCTTTCGGTTATTGAGAAGAAGTTGCTTGAATGGAAAAGTTGACGCCGGACAGACGGCCGCACGGACGACGGACGCCGCGCCACGGCATAAGCTCTTCGGGCAGGTGAGCTAAAAATTATATTGTAAGCTAAAACATAAGATCATTCCATATTCATGCACAGGGAACAATTATTTGTCCGGTATTTCAGCATTATTGACAGAGAACGTCAACATGGCAGGGAAAGTAACAAGAGGCCCAATGGGCCTGTATCGCTCACCTGGCTCTACAGCAACTTTGAAGTTGATTGAGGTCATTTCTACAGATACTATACTAATTACCTCTATATTAAAATATCATAGTAAGCTAGGTTTATTCATATTAATACATTTTCTAGTCCTTCATTCCAGCATTCTATTGGCCTAATATCAGGTCTCGGAGGCTCTTGGCTATCACAAAATTATTGTTCAATTTAAGCCGATTTCACTCCTGTGACCTTGAATGTAGGTCAAGGTCATTAATTTGAACAAACTTGGTAGCCCTTCACCTCAGCATGCTAAAAGCCTAATATCAAGTCCCTGAGACTCTTGGTTATTAAGGAGAAGTCAATTGAAGATTAAAGCCTATTTGACCCATCTGACCTTGAATGAAGGTCAATGTCATTTATTTGAACAAACTTTGTAGCCCTTAACCCTAGCATGCTACAGACCCAATACCAAGTCCTTGGGCCTCCTGGTTATTGAGAAGAAGTCTTTTGAAGATTATAGCCTATTTGACCTATGTGACCTTGAATGAAGGTCAAGTTCATTTATTTGAACAAACTTTGTAGCCCTTAACCCAGCATGCTACAGGCCTAATATCAAGTCCCTGGGCCTCTTGGTTATTGAGAAGTCGTTTGAAGATTATAGCCTATTTGACTCATGTGACCTTTAGTGAAGGTCAAGTTCATTTATTTGAATAAACTTTATAGCCCTTCATCCCAGCGTGCTACAGGCCCAATATCAAGTCCCTGGGCCTCTTGGTTATTGAGAAGAAGTCATTTGAAGATTATAGCCTATTTGACCTATGTGACCTTGAAATAAGGTCAAGGTCATTTATTTGAACAAACTTTGTAGCCCTTCAACCAAGCATGATACAGGCCCAATATCAAGTCCCTGAGCCTCTTGGTTATTGAGAATAACTCGTTTGAAGACTATAGCCTTTTTGACCCATGTGACCTTGAATGAAGGTCAAGGTCATTTATTTTAACAAATTTGGTAGCCCTTCACTCCAGCATGCTACAGACTAAATATCAAGTCCCTGGACCTCTTGGTTATTGAGAAGAAGTCATTTGAAGATTATAACCTATTTGACCCATGTGACCTTGAATGAAGGTCAAGGTCATTTATTTTAATAAACTTCGTAGCGCTTCACCCCAGCATGCGACAGGCCAAAAATCAAGTCCCTGGGCCTTTTGGTTATTGAGAAGAAGTCGTTTGAAGATTATAGCGTATTTGACCCTTGTGACCTTGAATGAAGGTCAAGGTCATTCATTTGAACAAACTTGGTAGCCCTTCACCCCAGCATTCTACAGACCCAATATCAACTCCCTGGGACTCTTGGTTATTGAGAAGTCGTTTAAATGAAAAAGTTGACGCCGGACGGACGACGGACGCCGCACCATGGCATAAGCTCACTTGCCCTTCGGGCAGGTGAGCTAATAACGACGAAGCCGGTTGAGACAATTTTTGTAGAAGAAAATACTATTTGTTCGCGTTATAGCGCGAAACTAATGCAATATTATGCGAAACCAACGCGTTACATCGCGAAACTAACACGTTATAGTTCTTGTTTTCAATTAGTTTGAGGTTAGGTCTGGTAAAGGTCGACATATCAGAGTATCTCTTTCGTACCGGAAGGACAATTGTATAAAATCTCTAAGTTTCCATGTATATTTGCAGAAATCTAGACTTATCAACCACAATGGGTTAGGACCATGCAAAGTACAGATAGAGCGATATGTTTGTAATGTTTCTACACGCTATATTGTCTTGCCACCTTTTTCGTAGAATTCTGCTTCAGTCGTTTTACAGAAGTTTCTCCACGACGTACGTGAAGGACAAAAACTGTCAAACACATAGTCCAGTAACATGCTTGAAATCTCGAGTTTTGTCGCAGTTGTGAATAAAGGAATATGACACCAAATACGAAAGAGCACAACCGAATTATACAAAGAGTTTTCCACACATACGTTTTACTAGCTGAGCAGAGCTTGTTCCAAAAAATGAGTTTCCTTATGTCAACATTACTGTATATATCCAATAATCCAAGTGTCGGGGATGTCTTCTCGAAACTTTGCCACCTCCGTGCGGCATATCTTTGAACAAGGTCGAGATGTTAACGTGAATGTTGTAGTTTCTATCAGTTTGCAACTGGTTGGTGGATTCATTCCTCCACTGTGTATACCAACGCGTATCAATTAATTCAATGTTTGCCTTCCTTTTGCACAAGACGTTCTGATGCTTTCGTCACAATGCAGATTTGACGTAAGTGTAATTCCTGCGTATTCCTTGGAGGTGACCCAATGTATAAGCTGTTCTTCCGGTCTACATTCAATCAGCGGAATGATCTTTGTACGACTATTAGATGTATCATAAGTGAGCTCTTGGTGGAATTATAATTTAAGCGCCATTTTCGTGAAAATTAAAAAGTCACGTCTAACAGACACTGCAGATAACCAACGGAACAATCCATACGTGTCGTCTGCCAAAACTATCGCCGGTATGTGTAGATTGTGTAAGTGAAGGCCAAAACTAGATGAGTCAAGGTCACGAAGACCCACGAAGACATAGTACGATCTTGATCGACTCCTTCTTCGACCTTGTACGGTTTCCCAGTTTTTCCTTCGTATAATACACATGACGTTACGTCCCTGAATGAATTCGAGAGTATACGCCAAAATTCACCATTAAATTCGTGGTTGTATAATTTGGTGTTAATCCAGACGCTATTAGACGCCTTCGTATTGTCTAAAAACGCTGTGTAGACTCTCATATTTCGTTCAAGATGATGACACACGGCTTTCTTTATCGTTAAAGCAGCTGTAATACTTCCACAAATTGGTTTAAAACCTTGTTGCAATCCATGTGGGAAAACTATCTTCGCGCATAATTTTGAGATCCGTCCGTACATCACTTTTTAAAACAAAGTGATCTCCCGGTAATTGTTTAGGTCTAACTTTTCTTTCTTTCCACTCTTAAATAGGGTATTGGCAATTCCGTACTTGAAATACGGAGGATAGTTTTTAATTTAAAAAATAGCATTATGAAACAAAGTTATTGCATTTAAAAGATGTACACCTCCGTATCGAATATGCTCTACTACAACGTGGTCGTGCCCTCCCACTTTACCATTAATCGTATCTTTTAAACTGAGTGTAAAGCGTACTTAAGATGGAATCTATTTGATGTTTGTGTTCTGTATAATAATGTGGCTTTACTGAAACACTCGCAAGTTTACTGTAGTGATCTGTCCATGCTTGTCGGTTTACATCCGGGTCGCGGGATATTTTCCCATCGATTCTTAACTCCGACGTTTCGTAGCCCTTGATTTTTCATGTCCGTACCTCTCTGAAGAAAAGTCCCTGCATCCACATCTGCAGCTACTTGTAACTCATATAATTGTTTTCCTCATACTCATATTTTGCATTATATATTTCCTTTCTAAAATCGCGATTTTGCTTTTTATATTGTCGGTACGAATCAAACTCATTTCCACGTGGTCTACCTTCGCGTATCCAAAGCAAGCGTTTTTCGCACATCACTGTACGAAACATTTTGACCTGGTTATACTTCCAATATGGCTTGAAGTATGGTCGATATCTTTTCATTGGAAGTGTTTCTAGTGCAGCATCATACATACCATTCAAAATAATTTGAAACTTTGATTCAAGGTTGTGAACATCTGCAGTCAATGTCTGAAGACTATCCATTGGCCGAAGTGGTAGCGCAAGCGCACGGGAAGATAATCAGAAACGTTTAGGTAGTGGTCGTCTAGAATAGAGCAGTCGCGCAAACATCAACTTTACAATTTTCAATCGATATATGATCGATGAGAGCCAGGTCCATCTTTGAAACAAAGTTTGATGTCCCACCATCGGTCCATTCTTGAGAATTCACAGAAATAATGTTTCGTTCAGACATAAAGTTCTGTTGAAGGAGCCCTCTGTCGTTTGCTCTGGAGTGATTTTTGCACCCGAATGATTTGTGAATTTGAACATTAAAGTCACCAAGGAGAATTATATACCCTTTCCCGTAGAGGCGGTCATTGCTATCAGATATACACCTTTACGTATCTGTTTTTGTCTGCAGAGACAAGTTAGTAGAGGGCATTAGCACTCCTATTAAGAAAAATGCGATTTCCCACGAAGTTGAATTGAGCAACATATAACCCCATGATTCGTCGAGCATTGGTGATGCATTTATACCATTTCTCCATAAAAAGCATTTCCATCGAAACCACGGTTACATGTTCTATTCTCGGGCTCTACCAGTATACGCCTATCACAAACACCGTATGCTTTAAAGTTACGACCACTGCTATTCAGGAAATTAATTTGCCCCGGAAGGAGCCAGTGCTCAGTAACTACGGCAATATCTGTTATATATATAAAAAGTTTAGATAACATCGGGGTCATATACATTATACACCGTATGTTCGTGTTAAAAATGGGTAACAATAACAAAATTCCCCCAAAAATAATAATAATAATAATTGCAGCCCGAAGAAATCCACATCTATAATGTGTATGCAAGTCTGACTCCCCTGTCACGTTGCAATTTTCATGGCATTATCAAAATGATTGATCCTAATTTTGCGTAGGTATGTAAACCTGTTCATTGATATTTTGTGCATCGAGTACATCGTACAATGTACGTGTACACAATGTGTAGTAACTGGCTGCAATATTGCAAGATGCTTACGACTGATTTACAAAACACACGCGATTTAGGAAGACAACAACGAACAGTGAGGGGTCTTTCAATATCGTAGTGTGTCACACGTTCACTGTTCCTATAAAAATTATCATATATATATACATTGTATATAAAAAAGAGATGCACTACCTGAGATGCAAAAAAAAGCATAATGTGCGTTCATTTGTTATTCGTCTGCAATCAATTGCTCAAAGATCAACACGACAGGTAATCTGGTGGATTATGAATTTATCATTGTTAGATGCTGTATTTTGTTTTATTATTTCTTGGGATGTATAAGATTTTTTTCTAAACCGTTAATGCAATTTTTTGCATTTGTGTGACAAGCCGTGTATTGCCTGTCGGCGCTGTAGCATCTTTAAGTAAGCAATCTGTGGAGAAATATTCATCATATTGTACAACACGAATTTAGCTGCTGTTGTGAGTATTATGAACACTATTCACTAGTGGAAAATAAGAATAAAAAATATTGCGGAGGCATACGGGATTGTTGGGTAAGAGATATTGTTTGGGAAAAAGATAAAAAAATGAATTCATTTTAATAATTATATGCATATTTTTGTAATTTAAAACCAGATTATATTAAATGCTCAATAGAAAATCACATTATATTTTAATTTTCACTGTATAGTGTGGTACAACTTTTCCATGAAACTTTTAGAAGCGGCGTTTACATAGCTGTTTTTATATGACTGCGCTGCACTTCTTGGTAATTGCTCTTAATGATAAGAAACGAAACCTTCCAAGCCAGAGAAGAACTCACCAGCTATAGCAGAAGGCAAATGTTCTTGCGCCCGATGAAACTTCATTGATGGACATTTTGTTGTGTGTCCCGCTGAATCTACTTCAAATGGCTCATTTGATGTTTCTGCGGATTAAAGAGTAAAATTATTGATTTGATGTTCAAGTAAAATAGTAACTTCATAGTCAATTCTCCGAAACAAAATGACCAGCGATGCCTTTCTGTTTTGCAGGTCTATCTAGTTTACTCTCTTAATTCAACTGGATATTTCTTTTTGATTGTGCTTCTTTGGTGATCATGTCAAGAAATGAGCTCCGTTGTAACTGATCTAATGTATGTTAAAGCCTCTCTATGTTTTCATTACATGAACATTATGACAAAAAAATACAGAAATATGTTGAGTAATAGAAAACATACCCTAATTATGATAGTAATGATTGTAATGTGCAAATTGCAATACCGTAGTTTTTTATGATTACAATTAAAACCGATAAACAACCTACTATTTACGGAGAACCTCTAATGCGAGATGTTCCACTCTTTATATCTAAATGAGTCGCGGAAAATAGGTTATGCATGCGCCAATTGATTTCTTTTGAATGGCGGAGCGGCGATCAAAGCCATTCCTCAGGAGCACAAAGTCAATCAGACGTATTGGTTGCTGTCGCAAAGACAAAGAAAATGGCTGGGTAAACTCACATCATCTACGACTTAGAGTCAATGCGAGTCTGTATAAAAATAAAATATAAAGAGTGGTTAAACGTGAAATGTCACCATGAATTGGTAGCGAATCTTTTCGGCATTTGATAAACAAACCCTATGCTTTTCTGTTTATCATCTGCGGATGTAACTCGTTTGGCGGAAGGTTGGTTGACTTTTTTTTCAAATGCTTATTGCATAATTATGAATTGTTCACGTAACAGAGCAGATTTAACGGAAATTAGATAAAGCTCAACACCTAAAGGATTATGAAGATTGATTTGACAAAGTATAAGTAATTATAAACAAAAACCTTTAAGTATATATAGTTAAAATCAACTGATCCGGGGTATATTCAAGACGATACCGTACATATTGATATCTGCAGATCAGCTTGTCTGTATTCAATAAGCTTATCAAAGTATAAAACGACAGGTCAAACTAGTCTGACATTGTGACCTGGTGTCATAGTATCGTACAGTGTGTAGGCTGTAAGCCACAAACCCGCCTCAAAGTAAACGTATTATCCTACGATTATAGAGACGAGGCATATATGCTGAGCTACAAAAATGTATAAGCTTAGGCTAACGCATTTTCTCTGACATAACATTCCCCCTACTGTACAACGTGTTACCGAGTAGTAAAAGACGGTACCTGTCCAAAAGCGCTTTTATCATTTCTGCCTCCGATTTCAACATAATTTCCGCTTTTCAGAGCTTTCACCTCTTTGTCTCAGCCCTTATTCTAATTTTGGACTTTTCCTTACATGTCCTTTACCGTTAGCTTTGTTCTGCCATCGTGCTATCCATTATTTGTTTTATAAGCCGTGAAAATTGATTACGTTTTGTTGTTGTTTTTTAAGTGGACTTCAGAAATTCGCATAACATCAGTTTGTATTTTTAGTGGGGCCAGCTTTAATTCTTTTCATTTCTTTTGATTTTCCCATAGATGCCACTTAGCGTAGGTATACTTTATTGCTATCTCTGCGTATCTATCAAGTGGATTTATTCTTCGAAACCTTCTGAATCAGAAACATTTGCCAAATGATGCGTATATTGGGTATTCAATGCAAACTGTTTTGTTTTGGGGTTTTTTTCTATAAAGAGAAAGTGTATTTTCGCGTGATAGTGATTGATGATGTTACTCCACGTCATTTGATTGTCAAAAGTACAATAAGATAACATACCCGCGTATGGTTCCGCTAGAGCATCGTATATCCTTATTTTGCTTAGGTATGTAAACCTGTTCATTGATATTTTGGTGCATCGAGTACATCGTACAATGTACGTGTACACAATGTGTAGTAACTGGACGATTTATAGAGCAAGTGTTAATGTTCATTCTCCAATATTGGAACTCTTCAGTGTTTTAAGTATCGAAATCGGCGTATAGAAAAGAACAAACGTTAATAAACGAATGCAATGGATCGTAATTAATTCAAATAATTATTTACAGATGATTTCCAAAGCCATAAGGTACAGTTAGACGTTTTCGGCTGTACATGCAAGTTTGTAAATTCGACACTGTGATAAAACCACCGTCCTCGTCGTTGCCATGACAGCCGATCGAAGCTCCGATCATGAATGCACTGTCAAAGTGAAAGTTGAAGTATTTTTCGCAACATGCCGTTTAAACTTAAAATTACATTCACACCTCATATTGATTGGGGTTGTTTAATCATACCTGATCAATTGAATTGTAAGAAAACTAACAAAAACACTAAAAAACACAGAATGAAGCCTTCGTGTCAGGCAGTGCAGACACAACGCGGGATCTGTAAACAATGTGACGTCACTGGAATGTACAAGTTGCAACAATGTACAACAATGTATTTTTACATGAATACACTAATGAGCAACAAAACGGGACGCAACATTAACCCACATGCGCAACTACATATAGATTACGATACGATAGCTATGAATTAAATCAGTGTTACTTTCCATTGTAATTTAGCACAATGGTGTCTCAAAAATTGCGAAAATAATCCGGTAATGTTCAATGGTCTTCTGTTTTTATTATCGTCGTGTTTTCTGGGTCACGTTCTAATAACCGACGCCACGAAATGTCATACAGCTAATGGACCGAAGTGTTATCCACTCCAAACCTCCACTTATCGACTATAGATGCCTGATTCTATAGCATGTGGACTTCCTACGTCATCAAATTCATTTCCCGCGAAATTACTGGGAAATCTAAAACAATTCTTTAAATGAAATGAAGCGAAAGAAATAGAAAACGTCTAAATAAAAGCATCGTGATCAGTATTGAGTACAACGTTAAAGTTCATTGTAAATAATTGCTACGATTTGCTAACCTAAAGCATAAGTAATTTCAATCAAATTATTTTAAAATCCATATTTCGTTTCTATTATAATCTTAAAATTTGTATCACAAGATCATTTAGAAGCTTTGCAGTACTTACTCTTCCAAACGCACAGATGCTTTGATTTTAACAAAGATGGCGACCTGAAGCTGCGAGGCGGTTTGGATTGGAATTAAATTGCGCATATTTCGGCAAGTAAACATCGTACAATGTTCTCGTATGGTCAAATCATCTAATTTTGTCATTATGTATTCAAAACAGTTGTTGTTTAGTCGCTACGGTCATTAACATAAAAATTCGGATTATTATAATATGAATGAAGGCAAAGCCTTAGAAGACCGCAGCTATGACAGTAATCACCCACCGTAACATGTAGACTATCACATTTTCAGATTTTTTTGGGGGGGGGGGGGGGGGGGGGGGGGGGGTGTTAATTTAAAAGAATGACACACAAAAAATGCTACAAACTAGGCCAAAATATAACAGGTGATTATACACCCCTTTTTAAAAAATCTTAATCTAAACATGTAAACACATTGTAACATAAACTATGTATTACATCTAAACATCTATACATGAAAGTATATATGAAAATTCCTTAGACAATATGTCTACAGAAAATTGAAATCCCATCGCCCAAGTCATTTTTCCATAGACCCATTTTGTAAACATATTGTTGAAAGTAGCATAACTGTCACGCAAACGCTTGCATCATCCAGTAATAACACGCTATTATGGGTTAAAAAAAAACCTCTATTTTAAGCTCTGATTTCATATGATGGTTTGTCAGAAAATATAGGAATGTTGTTTACACGAATTGTAATGTATGTCAGGACTCAAACTTTTCATAGCCATTTGGGCCAACACTAAGAAATTTTATATAGACCGACCAGGTTTTCTATAGCCTCTGGCCATCGGACCACCTTTACTTTCGAACACTGCTGGACAGAAATAAGACAGGATTGTTTATTGCTTGTATGTGAATTTCATTGTCTTTACTTTGCATTGTTGGATTCCAAATGATCGTGCACTTAATAATGGCACCAGTATTCTACTGCCATATTTCTTTGCTACTAACAACGTAAAAGGGCAGACGATACAACAATATTTTCATGATATATATAACAGGAAAGCGAATTTAGTGCCTCCACAAGGGGTTAAACACGCGACCCTCTGCTTACTGCTCCGTCGCTCTACCGACTGACTTAATGGAAATTCCCCCACCTGAAATCACTATGTACACTATTTACAATTAAAACCTGCCTCACTATTCCTCACTTTTCAAACGTGTTCGCCCCGAACACACATTAACCCAGGTTTTATCCCCAACGAAGCTTCTCATTTTCATATAGCTTGCACTTGGAGTGGTCAACCGATGTAACAGAAAAGCAAGTAGTCTGCCTCCACCGTCATCGAACCGTGACCCCAGGCTTTACTGTTACTGGAGAGCCGCTTTACAGACTGAGCTAAAGGGAACTAGCGCGAAGCTAGAAGGCAACCGTATCACTATATAAACTAGTTACAATAAAACTTGCGACGTATACTTGTATTCTTTTATTTTGTGCATGTGTTGGGTTTTGTTTTTGTTTTTAGGTTAAAGCATGGACATATATAAGTATGCATATCTAGTCCGTGGTTGAGGTAACAAGAAGCAACATCACTCGCTTAGACTATTATTTGAGATATATTATAAACATGTATGGTTTTTTTAATCTGAAGGTGAGTGCATATTGGATAAGTAAAGAAAAAAGAGCTTCATTTTCCACATAAAGAAACAAATTACAAAGTCTGTTTTCTCCTGTGAATGTTTGCAGTGGCGTAGGAAGGGGGGGGGGGGGGGGGGGGGGGCAAACATATCTTTTTGCCCCCCCCCCCCCCCCACTTTTTGACATCCAAAATCTAAAAAAGGGGAAAAAACACAAATTTATATATTCATTTCGATAAATATCTGTATATTTTCGAACCGATAATGTTTTCTTGAAGGCAACGATAAAAACTTTATCTTGTACATCCGGAACATTCCGACTTTTATACTAGTATATCAATCCTCAGACCTGTGTGTCGGTCGTCTGCACTAGCCTGGTAAGTCAATATTTATATCTTAATACGAAATTTTGGTTAACTTCATCACATAGATTCAATAAGTTGATGATAATTTGTGAAGTTAATTGAGTTCATAATGAGAACAAGACAGAAACACAACATGAATAAGAATGCGCGGTTTTAACGTGAATCGAGTTATACTAATTACCAACAGGTACGAGGAAATACAAAAATAATTCGGCTCGCGCCTACGGCGCTCGCTTTATCCCTAAATTACTGCCCCCCCCTTTCGATTGCAGATCCACAGGGGGGCTTCGCCACCCTGGGACCCGCTGGGCGGCCCCCAGACCTCTCGCAAAAAGGGGAAAAAAAAATCGTCTCGCGCCTACGGCGCTCGCATGATCACTTAATTACTGGACCCCCCTTTCGAAAACTCCTGGATCCGCGCCTGATTCCGAATTATTGGAAATGTGCTATATTTCATTTTCCGCGGAGGGCTTAGACCCCCTTGAACCCCCTATCAGGGCGCTGCCCTGGACCCGCTGGGCGGCCCCTCAGACCCCTCGTAAAAAATTTTTTTTTTTTTTAAATCGGCTCGCGCCTACGGCGCTCGCATTATTACTAAATTACTGGACCCCCCGCCCTTTCGAAAATCCTGGCCGGGCCTGGTGATTCATGTTTTGCCATAAATAATATATCCTGATTTGCGTAAATAACATATTTTGTACTACATAAATTATCAAAATTATCATGGGATGTTGAAATGATAATTATTGGCTAATTTTGCGGAGATGGCATACGATTTGTTTAGTGCGTAAAATTTAAGGTTAAAAAAAATTTTGCCCCCCCCACTTTTTGACGACTTCCTACGCCACTGGTTTGGTATACTTAACATCCTCACTTTATACTTATACAATGAGAACTATAATGTGGAAGTTTGTAATTGAACATCACATAGATTTTGGAAAGTTAGACTAATACAAACAGAATGGAATCTCCTCATTCAAATAAATGCTTTGATACACACTGTACATTATACTATGATAACTTATCCTTTCTTTTTCACGATGCCTTGTTAATCATAATATCCAGTAATTTAAGTTCAAGGTGTAAAGAGATCGACACAGTCAGATTTTTTTTTAATTATGAGCTGTATTTTATTATTTAAATACAAGTTTTGATAAAATTTTATGAAAAAAAAATTGCAGCAACTACTGCAGTTAATACAGTCTATACCCACTAAGAAAATACAGAAGATATTGAATTGTTTCCTGTAAAATATCACACATTTCAGACATCTGGAAAACGGAAAACTCTTAAAATATATGCGCTGAGAAAGCGCGGGAATCCGTGGCATAATCTTTGACGTTGAATTCTTATGACGTCACGCTTGACGACAATACAGCACCATTCTGAATGGGGTGTTCAACTCAGTAATATTTCAGGGTTTTCGGTTGTAACTTAGAAAGTTGAGCTTATAATGCTGTTATCCAATAATAATACAATTAAAAACAGTTCTATATCATACACATATGCAGCAAAATAACCTCTTATTCTACTCTCGCATCCAATATTGATCAGCACCGAAACTGGGAAGGTTCCGATTTAGGTAACCAAAGAAATCATGAACTCAAGCCAATCAAATTTGCCAGACAAAAGAAAAATAGAAATGGTAACTTTTAAATGAATCAGGCCTTTGACATGGGTTGTGTGAACATTTCAAGAATTAAGTGATTAGAACTATATTTCAGTTATTTGTTTCCACGAGAGAGAAATCATTCAGATCTCGTCGTGTAGGGAACGAGATTTCAAACATGGCTGCCTCTACTGGAGGCGCGCGACTTTTCCCGCGGGAAACGATTTCAAAGTTGAAGGGGTATATAGAATTGATTGGAAATATAGCTTATACACGCGTTGTCTTAAAGAGAGCTTCGCTCTCGCGCCCTTCGGGCGCGATGAGCTGCGCTCTTATAAATACTTTTTAATTACAAGCTAACCGGTAATAAGTATTTATATATTTAAAAAGAGCTACCGTATCTATCCCCCGTGGTCATTGAAGAATAACACAATCTGTGTAAGATAGTTTTTTATTCGGGGAAAATAAAGTCTTTCTTCGATAAAGCACTGGACAAAGTCTGAGTGCATAGAACTCAACAAAAAAGTACTGTGAATGAGTTTTTTTTCCTTTTCTATTTATAGTAGCATTATCTTTGACCTTTGACTTACAAGCCTAAAGCTACATGTAGTATTCTAAGCAAATACTTTCTTTAGTAACAGTGATCTTGACCATCGTGCCCTTATAAGTTATCCTTAAAAGCAGGCACAAGGTAGAACTTGAAAACTTCTAATAAGAGTAATCAGCTCAGCTGAATTTATGATATATTGTACTTCAACTGATTTTCAATTTATAGAAATAGTGACATTGACCATTGATCTGCAGGCCTGAAAGTGTAATTAAGGTATTGTGCAGACACCAATCAAGACGCCCTATGGACCTGTATCAATGACCTGCTCCCTGGACCTATTGGCTATTGAGAAAAACAGTGTTTCAATATTTTAGCATGTTTGACTCCTGTTACTGTGAATGTATGTCAAGGTCATTCATTGTAACAAACTTTGTATCACATTACCACAGTATACTACAGGCCCAATATCAGGTCTCTTATAATTGGCCTTTGGATTATTGAGTAGAAGATTTTCAAATGTTTGCATGTCTGGCCCCTGTGCCTTTTAATGAAGGTAAAGGTGATTCATTAAAAAAAACTTGGTAGACTTTCCGGCATGTGATTGAGTTGAAAATAGACGGACAGACAGAGAATATTTCATTCTAGGGCGCCACATCTCATGATTTGGGACCATAACTACAAAGTGTTCATTTGAATGCAAGAATCCCCCCTTTTGGTCCCATTTCTCCCCCTTGGGAGCATGCAGAGTGCTATGAGAGAAACTCAAGTCTCTTAAAAACATTTAGTCCAGCTAAGAAATGCTCCAGAACAAGTTTGGAAACATTGTGATTATCAAGTTAGTCATATAGAAGAAGAACAACATAACAGGGATGTTCTCTTAGACTATTTGCTTTAAGGCCTTTCTGGTCCCTCCCTTCCACCACAAAGGAATTATGTCTTCTATCATAAACTGTTACAATTAGATGTCTCTCTCCTAGCAGAAAACTGTTTGGTAACCTTAAGAATGAAAAAGCAAAATGACATAATTATTGATGTGATAAATATAATGCAATTTGAATTAAGTACGTGTGCTGATCTGACAAATCAGCGAATTTAAGATGTCCAACAGCATCAGTATGTGAGGTTTTAAGCAAACTCAAACAGTCAACAAAAAAGGAAGTGGCGGAGCATGTCTATATTTATTATAGCCTTGCAAAATATTGATGTATTGCAAAACAAAAAGGAATTCTGCAAAACAACAAATTCTCAAAATTCACCTAAATATGACAATATTTTACCCAAAGGAAACTGGGAACGTATAGAAATGAGAAGAAAATATTTAACAGAAAGAAATATAAAGAACCTTTTGAGGGACTTTAACTAAAGAGGAGATATTTAAAAAAAATAATCAGAAATATACAAATAAGAAAGTGAGAACCTTACTATATAAAAGTTATATCTGATTGATATGAATAAGTCCCCTATCCCCAAAATGGAAAGTAAAACAACCATAATGAAATCATGGAAACAGAAATGACTTTGTAAAGTTTCGAATCTTCTGTAACTTTAAGATTTCTTGAACTTGATGAAATTGAGAAATGAAGTCAATGAGACTAAACAAAATAACGAACTTCATTTTTCGAACACTTCCAGATACATATGTATCATCAGATGTATATTTAATTATGAAGTGCAGAACAATGGGGAAAAATGAACGATAAACTGCTAGAATAGCTAGAACTGTATAAGATATATGTATAGGAAAGAAAATAAAGGGACACAACTCTTCAAGTTAGTGGAAATCCAGCCCTGAATTTAATATGTGATGATTGTCTTTTGAGAATGTGTTCCTAAACCAAAGTCAAGAGAGCTTGTATGTGTCTAACTTCCGTCGTTTGGGCCAGAGGAAGCTCTGGCTACTCATTCTCATCAAGGGTCTTTGACGTGTTAGGTGAGATTGCCAGATCTAATAAGAAAATCTGATAAAAAAAGTATTGCAGTGTTTTGGATGGATCCACAAATGTTAATACAATGTTTAACAAAATTGTTTTCGTATCATTAAAGCAAACTTATATATTTTCTGTAATTATTTTCATTACAGATTTCAGAATTGAAGGAAATGCTTATGTTTGAGTTGATCCAAGAGATATAAAACAGTATTCTAAAAAATATGTGTATTAATCATAATTGTCACAGAAAAATGTCAACACGCAATATGATGTGGAGTGCATTGGATGTTGAAAGGTTAATTCCTGCTCTGTAGTCAAGTTGTCAAGAATCAGATCCTTTTACATACAATGTATATATATATATATTTGACTTTAATAGTTGTAGTGAGGATTTATAACAAAGAAAAAAAATTCTACATAGAATAGTGTGGAATACACCCTTTCTCAGTGAGAGGGTTATCTCCGAATATCATACTTACCTGCTAGGTGATAATACTACAATAGGCTTTCTCTCCTTACTTTCATTTTGACCCGCCGAGATAAACAAAAAACTAATTGCTCCCCGACATACCAACGACTAGTCCCCCACGCATGCGCATCATCAATCTTTTACGAGGTAAGATAACAAGGTGAATATTCTAGAAAGAACACCAGAACTGTGGGGAGGTGGGCGGGTAGACCTAGCAGGTAAGTATGATGTTCGGAGATAACCCTCTCACTGAGAAAGGGTGTAATCTCCTTCACATCATACTTACCTGCTAGGTGATAATACTACAATAGGCTAACTCTCGAATCCAAAGCTAATAACGGAGGAGGGAGTTCTGAACTTACCTTAATTGTTCTTATCCACAGCTAATACCGACCGAGCAAATCTTCCAGACTCTTGGCTCATATTTCTGAGATAATGAGCCGTGAAAGTGGTCTCGGTCTTCCACATAGCTGCCTCCATAATTTCCTCCAAAGAAACACCCTTGAATAATGCCAATGAAGTAGAGAGACTGCGGGTGTCGTGAGCTTTGGCAAAGACAAAATCTTTATCTTTAGAATTTTGATAGCACATAGAAATTGTCTGTACTATCCATCTCGAAATTGTGTCTCGAGAAGCCGCCTGATGATAACCCTTTTTAAAGGTCACAAATAACTGATCTATATTTCCCCTGACCTTCTTGGTCTTGGAGATATAATAACTCAAAGCCCTACAAGGGCACAAAACTCTGTCTTCCTGAACAGAGGAAAAAGTAGACATTTTGGGTAGAAAAATACGTTTTGACATATAATACAAAGATTCATTCTTGGCTAAAAAATTAGGATTGGGAATAAGGGTCACCCCTGTCTTATCCCATCTAATGTGTCCCGAAGAACAACAAAGAGCTTGTAAACAGCTACGCCTTCGACCTGAAGCCACAGCAACAAGAAAAATTGTCTTAAAAGTAATAAACTTGAATTCAGCTGTACAAAGTGGTTCAAAAGGTGGTTCCATCAACTTGTTAAGAACCAGAGAAATGCTCCAAGTAGGAGCAAGTTTCCTTATACAGGGTCTGGAGTTAAAGAATCCTTTCATCAGTTTCTCTAGCCGCGGATGACATCCAACTTTAATTCCATCCCAGCCAGGATGAATAACAGAAATCGCGGACTTGTACACCTGAATAGTCCGCACCTTCAGATTTCTCTCTGTAAATAAAAACTCAAGAAAATCTGCTATTTCCATAACAGATGCAGACCATGGTCCAACTTTGTGTTGTTTAGCCCATTCAACAAATATCTTTATCTTCCCATTGTATGTTTTGTAGGTACTAGCTCTCCGCGATCGAGCAGCTCTATCTGCAACTGTGTCTGAAAAACCTTCCTGACTGTATTGTTGCCGGATAGTTTCCATGCAGTCAACTTTAACATTTCTGGGCAATGATGCAGCCAGTTGTTGTGTGGCTGTCTTATCAGATCCTTCCTCAAGGGCAATCTCAGAGGATATTCTACTAAGAGGTCTATCAGGTCGGCAAACCAAGGCTGACGTTCCCAATAAGGTACTATTAGAATTATAGTCATTTCTTCCTGACGAACCTTTTTAGTACCCTCTGAATTAGGGAGATCGGAGGATAGGCGTACGTAAACAGACCCCTCCAGCTCTGTGATAGGGCATCTATTGCTACTGCTAGGTTGTCTGGAACAGGTGACATATACACTGGGAGCTGATGATTTAGACTTGTCGCAAATAAATCTATCTGAGGCTCCCCCCAAATCTGAAACACCTGAGAAACAACTTGTCTCATCAGTGTCCACTCTGTTGGTATTATTTGAGACTTTCTGGACAGAGAATCTGCAACAAGATTCAATTTCCCTGGGATGTGAATAGCCTGTACTTGAATTCCCTCCTTTATACACATCTGAAATATTCTCCAAGTTAACATGCAAAGGTCTGGAGAGCGAGTCCCCCCTTGTTTGTTTAAGTATGTAACTACTGTGGAGTTGTCCGACTGAATCAGTACTTTCTGATCTTTTATTTTCCCCCTTATCTGGGACAGAACTAGGTGAACGGCCTTCAACTCTTTCCAGTTGATGTCTCGACATTTTTCTGTGTGTCCCCAACGGCCTGAAAAATTCTGATTGTCTAGAAAGGCCCCCCAGCCTTCTCCTGAACACATTCTCGTCCTTTTTCTACCACTGAAAGGAATCTACCAGAATCTGTGTTACTGGTATTAGAGCATAAATCTCTTTTGAGACTGGTCTCCAATGATGGAGAAGAAAGAGCTGAATGGGTCTCATGTGTAACCTCCCCCACGGTATGATGTCTGTGCAGGAGTTCATCAACCCTAAAATCTGGAGAATGACCGGTACCTCTACAAGCTCTAACTTCTCCACTTGATTTAACAAGGCTCTTAGGTCTAGTATCCTGCACTGTGTTGGGAATACCAGCCCTAGATCCAGACGAAAATGTGTCCCGAGGTAAACAAAGTCTTGTGACGGGGACAACTGAGACTTCTCCCAATTTGGAAGAAAACCTATTCTTACTAAAATCGCTAACGATCTCTGAAGGGCATCTGATAGTAGCTTCTTTTGGTGTTCTCTGAGTAACCAATCGTCTAAATAAGCATGAGGATGAACCCTCTGCCTTCTGAGATATGCCAGAACCACTGATATTATCTTTACAAACACTCTTGGGCCCGACGCTATTCCAAAAGGAAGTGCCTGAAATTGGTAACACTTTCCTTGAACTGCAAATCTCAGGTACTTTTGGCAATTCTTGTGAATTGGAATGTTTAAATAAGCATCGGTTAGATCGATCGATGCTGCCCAATCTCCTTTGTTGAGAGCTATGATAATAGATCTCAGGTTCTCCATTTTGAAGTGTTGGTATTTTATGTACTGATTCAATGGTCTTAAATTTAGAATTGGCCTGAACCCCCCATTTTTCTTGGGGACAACACATAAATTGTGATAAAAACCTGGACCTGGATTTTGCCCTAACTCGACAACTGCCTTCTTGTCGACCAAAGCTGAAATTTCTGTTAACAAGGCTTTTGCCTTCTGTGGGTCTGTCGGTACTCTTGTGTACCTTACGTCCTCTGAAAGAGGACGATAATGATTGAATTATATCTGGTACCCTTCGGATACAATCTTCAGAACGAACTTGTCTGAAGTGATTTCCTTCCAAACATGAGAAAAATGTTTCAGCCTCCCCCCTACTGGAATACTTTCCAATGGGACCTTGAGACGACTTAGGGTATCTGTCCTAGTGGTTCTGACCCGAGGGCTTACCTCTCCCTTTTGAGGTACTGAAGTCCTTGTAAGAGGGGCCTCTCTTTCTGTCTTTCGGTTCTCCCATTCTGGACCGAAAGGAATGGTTATGAAAACCCTGATAAGATTTCTGATTATACCCCGAATCCAGCCTCCTAAACTTAGGGGCTCTGTTTGAATTACCAGCAGAGTCCTCATGTGGAGTAGCTGAAGAATGAGGCCTCTTTGAACCAGGTGGTTGTGTGGGACGAACACCTAAATTTCTAGCTGTTTCTCTGACATCCCTGATAAGCTCTGAGGACTTGTGTGTAATCTCCTGTAGCTTATTGTTGAAGAGAAAACCTCCTACTGGTGGTATCTTTAACAACTCGTTGCGAGTGTTATTGTCATAAAGCTGCATAGCATCTAAATACATCTTGCGCCTAGCCAATATACTACGCGCAGAGGCTCGAACTGACAAATCCCCAATATCTGACAGTGTTGCAGCTAAACCTCCTAAGAGTTGTGAAATAGTATCATCCGACATGTTACCAAGGTCTCCTTTGAGTCCTTTAGACAATGCTGTAAGCATGTAAGAGGCATGGGATATAGCCCGCTGCTGGTTACGTAGACTCTGGTCAATAGCTGTCAAAATATTCTCTTTCTGAGAATCCTTAGGATGTTAATCAGACTTACTACGTGTGGACTTACTACCCTGTCCTTTACTTGACTGTATAAACGTAGTAACAGCTGCATCTACATCAGGAACCCTCCCATATGTCTCAAAATCTGACTCTGGCCAACGATACTGTGACTTATGTCGACTTTTAAAAGCAGCCATCTTAGGAAAAGATTTTTCTAAGCTATTCCAAGATGAGACCAAAAAACCTTCCGCTGGCAGGGCAGGTCCTGAAAGGATTCTGCTAATAGAGAGAATCTAGACTCTTTATGTTTCTCAACACAGGAAATTTTAAGCAATTCCTGAACTCCAGTGATCAAATTATTCCAAGAACGAGGCACTGGTTCTTTATCAGAATTATCCTCTCCTGCATCCTCAGAGGAGGGTAACACAGACTGAATCTCCATCTGTGTCCCGTTGTTTAACGTGGATTTATTGGTATATTGTGGCAAAATATTCGACCCAACCTGAGAAATATTCTGTTTCTCGGCAACCCAAGAACGTTTATCCGCGAGCTCACCGTCCCCACACAACGAGGACTCGTCATCCATCTCCGCATGAAGGTCAATGTCCACGTGCTCGGTCATATGTTCGTCCCGATTTTCCGGGCGACCAACACTAGACAAAGATTCCTGAATCAACTTTCTGATATCATCTTTGAAAGATCCCAGAGAATCATCTATCATCTCCCTTACATCGCTCCGAGAGCAACCCTTACCGGGACCCTTGTTCGTTTGACCGGTCTTATGACTCGATCGCTTTTTACTAGTCTCCTTACCGGAGATATTGTTTGTTGGCATATGATCCTCTTTACCAGAGGTGCCCTTGTCATTAGAATCTTTACCAGACTCTTTCTCGATCTCTCTAGACTCTTTACCAGAGTCCGATCTACGTGCCGACATGATCGGTGAAGCCACCACGTGTTCGGTACCAACGAGGTACAATCAATGAAAAAACAATAAAAACTCAACTGACACTCATAAAAAACGACAAAATAAATTCGAGAAATATTTCAAAACAACAATTTCACACAATCTGAACAATAAAAATACTGATAACCCATTTGAAATCTTGAAAGTGTAGGAGAAATTCTCGACGACAGCAATCAATATGGCGCCGAGAAAAAGATTGGTGATGCGCATGCGCGGGGGACTAGTCATTGGTAAGTCGGGGAGCAATTAGTTTTTTGTTTATCTCGGCGGGTCGAAATGAAAGTAAGGAGAGAAAGCCTATTGTAGTATTATCACCTAGCAGGTAAGTATGATGTGAAGGAGATATAGAGATGAACTAAATTCAAAAGTGTAGACTATACAATCTGGTGATTTGTGTAAAATGAGCTTAATTTTACATCTTCATAATGTGTTGAATTTACAGTCTGTCAGAACTGACAGAGAAAAACATTCCATACATACATATGTTTTCTTCTGCTTTTACTGTTGTCATTCCCTGTTGTGTCCAGAATGTAACATCTCATCTTCAATAATCGAAGTTTTATTTCTAAAACCATATTTTCATGACATAGCCGTGATAGGCCAAATAGAATAAAAGCTTTGTTTCTACTAACCCATCATAAGTGACATAACCTTAAAAAGATTTCCCCCAAATCAGTCCCTGGAAGTGTAAATAGTAATGACAGCACATAGTACTGAGGTGATTTGTGCAATATGTCAGATTTTTTGCTGAAATTATTCGGGGAAAATTTTCTGTATTTATATCAATTGGGAAAGATTAAATTGACTATATTCTTAATGTAAATGGCAACAAAGAAAAAGGCTAGGTGGCCAGTGCTGAAACAATCATAAGTTTCAATGTTTTTTATAGTGAAAAGTTACACTATTATGTGGCGGATGAGGGGAATTAAATGCAAGGATAAATCTGCCAAGGTTGAATACAAAATAATCAACCTTTGGTTAGAAAAGACGTTAGATACAGAGGTTCGATAATAAACTGTAATGTGTCTTTTCTTTTCTTTTGCTGGGCGTCATCAGCAATTTAGGTTCGCTTAAATAGTGAGTTAACCTTAACGTTGGCATCAGATCCACAGTTCCACACTACCAAAAGGAGACAAATATGAACACTGCAGACTTCCAAAAACATGTATTAATAACCAGACATTTATTTTGACTCATTGGTAGAGTGTCCGTCTTACTAGAGTTCAGAGGGTCACGGGTTCGAACCCTATTCTGGCTGCTACATTTTTTCCTTCTCCTAGCCTGTAACAGTAATTTTCCTGAGGTCATCTGTATGTATAGTGGAGGCATTGAAATAAATTTAATTGATCTTGTAATACAAAATAACTTTTCCCAATAGAGCTATGTGTTATCAACACCAACCCCTGTGCGCAGTGCCTTAAGCAATGTCAGTCGGGGCACAGGGCCTCGTCACAATCTTTTCGTTTTGTAAACACTTGAAGTATTTTGATATATATCTCTGTTTACCCTATGAATCATGATTAGCCTGAGACACACTTGATATGTGTCTTTAACCTATAATAACTCATAACCTGCGGCAGCCAGATTATGAGTCGTATGGTAAACAGACAAGTGTTCAAAACGTGAATGTAGTTACGTGGCCCTGTGGTCGGGGTAGTTAAATATTCCAAACCAGACCAGTCAATTAAAAAAAGTAATTACACTGTACTGTACAGAACTACAAATATTCCCACATAGAACAATGTCGCGGACAAGAATTTATATAGACAATGGTTGTAAAGTAACGTTGCTGTTATACTACAAGCTAGTTACCTCGCTGTTGGTCACGCTATCTGGTTCACAATGGAGGTCGATGTATATCACCACGGGTCGCTGGACAGGTCAGGAGAAGGTGATGATATAACAGTCGAATACTTGTCCAATAGAATGTACTGGCTTAGTGTTCTAGCTAAAAGCCCGAAGCACTAAGGAAACTGGCACTACTTACGTAGAGATTACTGGCTCCGTTAAAAACAGAGAATGTCTAACACACGTGTTGTCTGATTGCCGGTCAGGTGTGAAGAGACTGTACACGGGGTAGATCTTTATCTGGCACGGGCCAGTTAACTGTGACGCACTTCCGGCGTAAGTAATCAGGTCAACTCGGCCCGAGACACCACATTCCTCCCAATTTTATAATGAAAGTCCTTTATGGCCGGAGGGTTGGTAATGGTATATACAAAGATCTTCCGTGTCTTGATCAAGTTCCTAAATTTTGACTCTGCACACTAAAAGCGTTGCGATGAAGTCACTTAAGTTACTACTGGGTTGCTTCCTCCAAAAAGGGGGAACTAGTAGGGATAAAATCCCTTGCAGTCAAATCCGGTTATGTGGCGCGGGTCGTCCTAAAAGGACACACAATCCTGTAAAATACATGGATTCAATCCCGACCTCCATGTTTAGAATACAATCCTCGATGATGAGGGTACGGGTAGCCTATAAAATAGTCTCACTACCTAGTAAAATACTTAGGTACAACCCCGTCCCTAACTGTCCCTTCCGAGTTCCTAGTGACGAAACAGTCGTTGAGCGTTGGTTACAGTTGCATTCAGCAGGGATTCTGCCGTGTAGCTGAGGTGTTTTGCTACAGCCTCCGCCGTCCAATACAATTGGTTGGGTGCACACCACTTGTGGCCTGACCGGTTGAAGTAGGGGGCGTCGGTCTCCAACAACACTCTCTCATGGTTGATCCACTTCAAGGCGCGAACCTGAGGTGGGGTGAATCCTGCAGCCATGCTGGTAAATCCGAAGTACAGATTCCTAAAAGCACTAGACCACTGCTCACAGACATAGGAATCCCCATTGAAACAATGGAGATATATCCGCTGGTCTTCAGGCACTGCCTTCTTTACGTAGTGTAGAAGAAGGAGGTATGCTTCTGCTCCACTATCTCCGGATATCCCTCTACAATGGAGAACCAAGACATGTCGAGGCTCCACCAATGGTAGAATCTTCTCCAACATGACTAACTGCTGCGGCCACTGCTCTGGTGGTACAGAGTGGTCAACACCAACTTCGCCAACTGCTGTCACTCTGCGTTGTCTTTCAGCTTCCTGATGACGCGATCCAACTCCGAGCTTGAGTATCTTTTCTTGGGATGTACACTTACTGCGACCTCCATATCCGCTGGTAGGGTCTTCAGACTATCCGTGGTTGGATAAGTCTCCGGGTCGCAGAAAGAGGCACAAGTCCCGGCGACGATAACCGCCTTTCCCTTGTCCATCCTGGTACCATCCAAAACGGACTGGAACGTAGAGCCCAGTCGTAATCCCATTGCCTTCAGGGTGCGGTCGAGATGGAAGTGAGCGACAAACGCCCGAGGGGCTCGGGTTCCCACTTCCTCAGGGGCAGGAAATAACGTCCTCCAGTACTCTCGCTCGGTAGCAGGGAGCCGGGCAGCTATCAGCAACAGAACCTTCCAGTGGAGGAGGACGGCTACAGAGTTCACCGGTTCCAACGTGAAGTTGTCTGGACATGGTTCACTCAGATATCCACAAAATGCCCTCATCCCCACTATCTGGCAGTCTGAAAAACTGACCTTCTCCGATGATGTTGTCAAAAGGTGCTACATCTCCACGTACTCAACAAGATCGTCCAAGTTGTCCACGGCTCTTCTCAACAGCCATACAGCGGCTTGTAAAAGGGCCTCCTTCCGTCCACGAAGAACTTTGATTGCTGCAGGGGACAGGCGCTCGTCAAAAACCCTCGGTAGATGATGATTGAACGCGTGGGGCTTGGCGTAGCTCCCAACCTCCGTGCAGCCGGGAATCACAGTGTCTGGCCCTCGACGATCGGCTCCGCGACGTAGATCCCGAACCTCTTGGAACCTCTACCACTATCCCTCCTCGTCTCGGCTCGGCAGACGACACAACTCGAGTAGTACGGGGCTCCTCAACATGGACTGTCTTCCTAGGAATAGGTCCAGTTGACTGGCTGTGAGGGCGCTTACGGGGGCTTGTCCGACGACTAGGGGCAGACACTGAAGGGCTTCCGGCGGCTCTCCGCGGACTCGTACGGGGACGAACAGGTGAAGGACTCCTACGGGAACTCTTCTTACGAAGACTGGTCCGACGAGTACTCCTAGATGGCCGGTCACTTACCTTGGGTTTAGCACGGGAGACGGGGATAAAATCCTCACGCACACCGGCTGGACCCTTGACGGTACAGTCTGGCTATGTGGTCGCTGGGATGAGGATACAGCAGGCCCAATCGATGACTCCTCCAACATAGGGGTATCCATGGTATCCACTGGGGCATGAGCTCAATGTCCATTGGGTCATCCCCCAAGAGGTCCAGGTCATCCTCTTCCGATGCTGCAGGGGCCTCAGTGGTAGCTGCATCCTCAATCCTGCGCTCCAGATTGGGGTCTGTAGACAGGCGAATGTCACGGTAACAAGCCGTCGACTCTGTAGGTACAGGTCCTACTCATGGGCGACGACTCAGTGGGGCGACGTGCTGCTCAATCCAGGCGAATGAACGGAGCTGCAGCGAGTCCAAGGTTTCCGCAACCTTCTTCAGCCAACCTTCGTGTTGTCTCCGGTTAGCTCCATTCTTACCCATCTTACTCCTCGCCAAACTGCACATGTCCAGGACGATCTCGTCAAAACGCTGGTCCGACAACATACACAGGGTCATCCGTTCGATGAATGCAGTAGGAGGCTGAAACAGCTCACCTCGGCGTAAACACGCTGCTGCCTGCTCATCAATGGGCTGAATGGTCCCTCTGTTTGCCATATCTGTAAATAATCAAAACAGAGCACATGATTACTTATTACAGCAACCCTTACATTTGTATTTGTCAATATCAAGTGCCTCAGTAGCAGTTACATTGACACAAGATCCATGATACCATTCCTGACAATAATCACATTGTATCATGAACTGGCCTTGCCATGGTTTACGACAAACACAAAAAACTTCTGTACTCTGGTCTGGTAGCTCCGCATCTCCTCCCCCTTTTGTCTTAAAGGTCTGGATCCACGCAGGGATTTTCCTATCTTTACAAGGGGCCATTCTATCATGGTTGGTCACCAAAACGGAATTGCGAAGCTTGATTTGATACAGATAAGGCGAGATCTTCTTTACTATAACTCCCGGTCCTTTCCAAGGGGAACATAGTTTTTTACAATTACCCTTGGTGACTGCAGTATCTAAAAGATACACGACATCTCCTTCAGCGTATGGTTTCTGCAGAATGCGAAGGTCATAATAACGCTTTATACGGTTAAGAGATGTCTTCAAATCGCTTCTAGCGACGGTGTGAGCTTTCTCGAGGTTTCCCACCAGGGTAGACACATAGTCATCAACATTGTTGGTTTTCTGGCCTGGTAGGGGAAACATGAGCTGGGCGGGCGTGTTCACTTCTTTCCCGAGCATCAGCATATTCGGAGTGAATCCTGTAGTCCGATTGACTGATGCGCGAATAGCTCCTGCTATTTGCTGGACATGCTGATCCCATTTGTTTTTGGACTTCGCGAGGAAACAACGAACAGCGTCCATTAACGTTCGGTTATACCGTTCCACCTGTCCATTGGAAGACGGTCTGTAAGGTGTAGTACGAGCTTTATGGATATGGAGAGCCTGGCATAAAGCTTCGAACAACTTACTCTGAAAATTTCGTCCCTGGTCGGAGAAGATTTGAAACGGATAACCAAACCGCGAAAAGAATCCGTCCACAGCTGCTCTCGCTGTTATTTCCGCTTTCTGGGAGGGTAGGGGAATGCACTCCACCCATTTGGTTAATTGATCCACCATCATGAGGCAGTTTCATTTCCGCTTGCTGTCTTAGGTAACGGTCCGAGGAAATCTATATGTACTCGTTCCATAGGAGCACCGGCGTGGTACTCCGTCATGGGGACGCGTCCGTAGCGTTTGTTTTTCTTGTTACGGCTACAGACGTCACAGGAGGTTACATAGGTCTCAACGTCACGTCCCAAATGTACCCAGAAAAACTTTTCTTTCAGCTGAGCCTTTGTTCTGGCTATTCCTTGATGAGCAGCTGAGGGAAGATCATGGTGCCACTCGAGGGTCTTCTCTGTCAGAGAGATTGGCACTACAAGCACCAAATCGTCACTGTCAGTCTTCTGTTTAAATAACACACCGTCTATTAGTTTACAGATGTTTCTGTTTAACCAGTAGTACTTAGCTTCTGGAGAAGCTAGGAATAGCTCTCCTTGTCCAGGTTCTGATCCATCCAGTAGATATTTCCGGATAACCTGGAGGTCTGTGTCTTTTTCTTGTTCATCTTCGAGTTCACGGTAAGTGAACCCCCAACAAGATGGTGTCTCTGCTGTAGCTTCTTTTGCTAGCTGGACTGTACACATCCTAACCTGGAGCTGGCTATCTAGAAGCTCTATATCAAAACTTGATCCATCTGAACGATGTTCCACTGGCAGGTTGGATAAACTGTCATCTTTGAGTCCACTGTCATGGCTACCGCAAACAGGGTGTGGATAACCAAGGAAAACCGGAGTAGCCCTATTTACCTGATGACTAACCGGAGTTTGACTTGCAGAAGGGGGTTGGGTCGAACTGGCATCTTTAAGTCCACTGTCATGGCTACCACAATCAGGGTGAGGATAACCAAGGAAAATCGGAGTAGCCCTATTTACCTGATGACTACCCGGAGTTTGACTCTCAGAAGATATACTGGCATGCATGTTCAGGGGACACTCAAGGAAACTGGTAGGCTTATTTTCTATACCGGCAGAGTTACACACGGAACCAGCCGTGGCACTTTCGTACGGGCGTTGATCGCTAGCAGGAAGACTGTCATGAGTGCCTTGACGTGCAAGATAACTGTCATGTTCACCTGGAGGGTGAACAAGGTAACTCGAACCACTCAAGAATGAATTGACCCCTGGCATGAGTGTCGAGTTGATTGTCCATTTAGGAGGCTCTATAGGGCTAGAGTCCCCCAACCGGCCTTGCGGATTTGCTAATGTGGCCACATTATTGGTACCTATAATGTACCCCTTATCACCGCAAGTATTACTTCCCGTCAGGGGTGAGAATTCGCTCCACTGTCTGTCAGCACGCTTACAATAATTGCAGTCTCCACAGGGCAAGTTTTCAGGCTTGATTCCAGCTATGTACGATGGGCATGGAGTCAGTTCATCCGGGATTCTGGAAAGTGCGTCCGCATTTCCATGTTTGGTTCCGGGTCTGTGTTTCACAATCATATGGTATTGAGAAAGTTCTTCCATCCATCGTGCGAGCTGTCCCTGCGGCTCCTTAAATCGTAACAGCCATGTTAGACTTGAATGGTCCGTCCTGACGGTAAACTGTCTACCTAAAAGGTAGTACTTAAACTGTCTTGTAAATCTCACAATACTAAGCAGTTCCTTCCGAGTGGTGCAGTATCTTTTCTGTTCGGCTGTAAGAGAGAAACTGCTAAAAGCAATAACTCTCTCAACCCCGTCTTGTACTTGATTCAGCACCCCTCCAATCGCTACATCCGAGGCATCTGTATCTAAGATGAATTGACCCTTAGTATTTGACAATGCTAAGATGGGAGGTTCTGTCAGCGCCTTCTTCAGACTATCGAAGGCCTGTTGCTGTTCTGTTTCCTGCGAGATTATACAAGGGTTGAGCTAACTCGGCGAAATCCTTAATAAAGGAACGATGATAGTTCACCAATCCGAGAAACCGCTCCACATCTTTAGAGGACGTTGGTAAAGGCCAATTAGCTACCGTGCTGGTGTCTGTATCCGACATCGCTATTTGGTCCTTTCCTACTATACGACCTAAAAACTCGACTTCCGGTTGGAAAAGTAGACACTTTTTTGGTTTTAATTTCATCCCATGCTGTCTGAATCTTTCCAACGTTTCTCTCAAATTACCGAGGTGTTCCCTGAAGGTGTGTCCTATTACTAGGATGTCGTCCAAAAAGGCGAGAACTGTTTTCCAGGTGAGACCCCGTAAGATAAGATTCATTGCACGAGGAAATGTAGCGGGAGCGTTAGTCAGACCAAAACCCATACGAGCGTGTTCAAATAATCTGTATTTTGTAAGAAACGCCGTTTTCTTTCGATCCGTGTCCTTAACCTTGATTTGCCAATACGCGTTGTTGGCGTCTAGTTTTGAGAACCACGAACTTCCAGCTAGGGTGTCCAAACAATCCTCAACTAATGGTAGTGGAAAGGTGTCCTTAACAGTGACATAATTGAGCGCCCTGTAAGCAATGCACCAACGCATTGAGCCGTCCTTTCGTCTGACAAATACAGGTGCTGACGCCCACTCCGACATGGACTCCTGAATGACACCTGCGTCCAGCATTTTCTTAAGGTGAGCCTCCTCCTCCCCGACAAATGATGCTGGCGTGCGACGCATTCGCAATTTAACAGGCTTGGCGTCGCTGGTGTCCACTGCATGCTCAATTTTGTCAAAAGTTCCGAGATCAAATTCATTCTTAGCGAAAACGTCCGAATAATGACGGAGAAGTTCAACTAAGTCCTTATTCTGAGATTCTGTCAAATATTTACTAGAATCAACAGCTAATTTCCGGAGATGCTCGGGTACCTTCCCAGTATCGGATGAGGTTTTGGTTTTGTCTGACTCGCTAACGTTGCGACATGTTATCCTCTCATTTGTATGCCTCTGAATAGGTCTGGCGCTTATATCGGAGCGAATAAAATCCGCTGTTTCGGGGTTAAAATAATCCCGAACCTCAAAAGCGTTAGCTAGCTAGTATCTCTCCTTTCTTTATGGTCCTAAAATTGTCGCCTAAATTTACCAAACAAACAACAGGCTTAGTATGGGCATTACGATATAATAATCCTCCAAGTTCGCGTTCATTTTACCGGTTACTCTGACGAAAGTGTTGGGTGGTACTATAAATTTCCTCTCAGCTGTAACCCTGGCAATTATTGGTCTGTCATCTCTGAATTTCGTGTTTAAGTACACCCTCTCCTCCCCTATCAGAAGAGTATCTGTTTTCATGTCGTGGATGGTGCCCAATTGTGTAGGAGGTCATGTCCTAATAACATTTCATCACTGATGGGGGCCACATACACGCTTTCCTTAAACACACTGGAACCAATTTTCAGACTAATTGGCGCTATCCAAGTGCCATTCAGAGAAGATTCTGTGTCTGCCAGGTGCATTACAACATCTTTCAACTTCTTAGGTTTTTTCCGAAGTCTGTCAAATACAGATGTTGAGATAATAGTCATCTCTGCTCCGGAATCAATCCTGGCTGTAATAGGTACCTCTCCAACTGTGACCTTAACTAATGAGGAGCTAGCACAAATCTTATTGATATAAACAACCTCAGGTTTAGAGGTGACACAAAATGCATCATCTACTGTACTAAAAGCACCAGTAGCCTCTGAGTTCAAAACAGGTTGTGAGATTGGTAAAGAAGAAGAAATATCTAGCAAAACATTTGCTGGATCGGTTGAAACAACCATGGGAGTAGTAGGCACGGGGTTAAAAACCACCATAGAATCCATATCTAGGCCTAAATCTACAAGTGGCTCAGGGGCTAGGCCCGTAGTCCTGGGCCCTACTAGTTTAAAGAATCAGTAGAGTCATTTCCCTTCTTGACCTTGTCTGGGTTCTTCTCACACCACTTTTTGTAGCGGCGGCAGTCTTTTTTCATATGGCCTGCTCCTTTACAAAAGAAGCAGGTTATTTCGCTGGAACCAGACTTTCCTTGAGGCTGTAGATTGGTCTTCCCCAGTTTAGCTGCAAGTTTGTTGACTTCCTTCTCAATTAGAGCTTTAATCTCATCTTGAGAAGACTTCACTGCATTGGCTGAGGTTTTCTCCCTTCCATTTTTTCTTCTTTCCATCCACGGCCTGGCTAACATACTGATATTGTTTCATCAGGTTCAGAGCTCCTTCCATGGACCGTGGTCTGCTGAGAAACACATGTTTCCCTGCGTCTTTGTCAGTGCTCCCTTGGCAAAATCTGGAAATGGCCTTGGAACGGGCATGTTTCTCCGGTAGGTGACGAAATGCGGGTGTGGCGAGGGTCATAACTCTATCGGCCCAGTCATCGAGTGACTCGTCATTCTTCTGAGTGGCCTGTTGGAATTTGACCTTCGACGTCTCGGGTAATTCCTTAGCACCAAAACGTCCCTCCAATTTCTTCATAATTGTACGGAAAGAACATTCCCGTCCCATGCCGACATTCATCGTGAAATAATCCAAGGCCTTACCGTCTAATGCCCACATCAGGTAGTCACGGCATTCTCCCTCTGACCAGTGAAGGACCGTACGGAAACTGTCAAACTTCTGCTTGAATGACAGCCAGTTTGTTGAACCATCATACTTGAGGTTTTTCGGTAGCTTCTGTGGCTTACCCCGTGGTCCCAAGCTATGATAGTCATCTCAACTGGACTCGCTACCAGAACTTGAGGTGTCGAAATAAAATCTCGACTTCTCACGACTGGAGCGATTGTGATGACCGCGACTGCGATGACGAGAAACAGGACGCTTGTGGCGACGCGAAACAGAGCGATCGCTGTAACCTTTCCTTGAAGGAGACCGAATACTACGGCTAGTGCTCATACGGTCATGACGACATGGCGAATATCCTCGGTGCCTAGAAGAACTAGGTTGCCTTCTAGACCTGGATGTTGACCTGGAGTCATGGCGGCGCCTATGGTGTCCAGACCTAGCCTTTGAACTGGCTCTAGCATCTGATGGTGACCTAGTTTTTTGATGACGCATCGGCTTTCCAGGTGACCTCAATGACTTTGATGATCTTGGCTTAAGAGACCTGAAAGACGATGTCCCTTTGCTAGGTGACATCAAAGACTTACATGACCTTTGATGTGTCTTGTCCGACCTCGATACTTGGACACTAGCTTTGTCCTCAGTTGGGTAGTAGCTGGGCGCATGACTGGGCGGGGGTTGACTGGATACATCAGGTCGATCTAACCAGAGTGAACTAAGTCTATGCTTAGTCATCTCATCATATGAAGATGGCGACTCCAACTTCATAGGTAAAGGTACCTTATGTGACTCTGGCTGCTTGGACTTGGGAATGGTCCCCATTTCCTGTTTGGGGTTCAATACCGGGACACCTGGGTAGTCCATTGGCATTAAATCCTTGCTGTTGACAGGTTTTACCAAGGTATTAACTGGTGACCATTTTTTGTCCGTATCGTCAACCAACACCTGTGTTATAAGAAATACGCGTAGGATCCCCTACATTAGGGAACCCAACCATGTTGGCGCGAGACATGGGATCAAATTTTGATGTTTCCGAAAATTCCTGAGTCCCATGTCTCTGCATTGACGGCTGTGATCTGGTAATAGGTACCTGGGGTGGGGCGAGAACTGGGGTTAGGAATTCCCCCATGCCCAATAAATCAGCAAACTCCGGTGACTTATGGGACTGCCTGGCTGGCTCTCCAAAATAAATAGAGTCCCATAACTCCTGACTTGGTTTCCTGCCACCAAAAGCCGCTGTAATGTGCTCGGCGGTTAATTTCCCATAATTAAATCGCATATTAATTAGGGTCCTTGCACGTGTCTCCTCTATTCCAGGTAAATACCGGACCATATCTTCAAAAGTTGCCGTGTTTATGTTTCTAGCCGGAAGCGACGCCATTTTAACCGGAACTGACGCCATTTTGATGACACAATTGGGGTTGGGTATTTTTTATTAAAAAAATAGGCATACAATAAATACAAAATTCCACCGTAAAAAATACTCCGTATTATAAAATAACACAGGAATATGAGGTGAAGAATAATGTTGTGCAATAAAAATGATACAAATTTAATCCTCGTATTATAAAATAACACACAGGAACGGTATCATGAATTTGTGAAACCACGTGACTGCTGGCTGAGGAACAATTCGATAAAATCGTAATTGAAACCACAGAAAAATCAGGAAAACTGCGCGAAAATTGATAAACACAGGACTCAATGAATATACATTACTTTATCAATTACTAGCCTAGACTTCTGACACCATTAAAGTAACGTTGCTGTTATACTACAAGCTAGTTACCTCGCTGTTGGTCACGCTATCTGGTTCACAATGGAGGTCGATGTATATCACCACGGGTCGCTGGACAGGTCAGGAGAAGGTGATGATATAACAGTCGAATACTTGTCCAATAGAATGTACTGGCTTAGTGTTCTAGCTAAAAGCCCGAAGCACTAAGGAAACTGGCACTACTTACGTAGCGATTACTGGCTCCGTTAAAAACAGAGAATGTCTAACACACGTGTTGTCTGATTGCCGGTCAGGTGTGAAGAGACTGTACACGGGGTAGATCTTTATCTGGCACGGGCCAGTTAACTGTGACGCACTTCCGGCGTAAGTAATCAGGTCAACTCGGCCCGAGACACTACAGTTGTGAAGATGAAGTATTTAAATGACCATATGCGTTAACGAAAGTAGGTCTAGCTCAGCAAGCAGACACTGCTATTTCGCAATGACTGTTCGTTTTATTTGATACGATAGCTATGAATTAAATAAGTGTTACCTTTCGTTGTATCTAGCACATTGGTGTCTCAACAAATACGGAAAAAATCCAGTCATATTCGATTATCTTCTGTTTTTATTATCGTCAAGTATTCCGGGTCACGTTCTGAAAGCATGCGCTTCCGGTTACGTCATCAAATTCATTTCCCGCGAATATATTGGGGAATCTAATTTTCCCTTTAAAATGAAATGAAATGAAAGAAATAAAAATTATCTAAATAAAAGAAAAGTTATCAGTATTGAGTGGAAAATTGAATTCCCTTTGTAAATAATTATTTCAATTCGGTTACCTAAATCATAACCAATCAAAATTAAAATTATTTAAAATTTACTTTTCGTTTCTTTGATAATCCTAAAATTTATGATCACAATATCATTTAGAAGCTTTGCAGTGCTTACAAACGCACAGATGCTTTGATTTGAACAAAGATGGCGACTTGAAGCTGTGAGGAGGTTTGGATTGGAATTAAATTGCATATATTTCGGCAAGTAAGCATCGTACAATGTTCCCGTGTGGTCAGATCATCTAATTTTTTTAATACGCATTCAGAACAGTTGTTGTTTAGTCGCTACGGTTATTAACATAAAAATTCGGATTATTATATAAATACTTATTTAATTACAAGCTAACCGGTAATAAGTATTTATATATTAAAGTATTTAAAATGTTGCCGTATCCATCCACCTAACGAATATATAAAAAAGACCAGCTGCATTGGGTTCTAATAGTTTTTCATCCAGGGAAAGCATGGTCTTTGATTGATATATGCAATATTGTTCTATCTATAGTTACATTATCTTTAACATTTGTCTTTCAAACACATGTACATGTAGTATTCCAACCAACTGGTTTTCATTTGACAGAAATAGTGACATTGACCTTTGACATCCGAGTCTGAAAGAGTACTTAAGGCATTGTGCAGCAACCAAACAAGAGGCCATATGGGCCTGCATTAGTCATCTTCTCCTCTGGACCTCTTTTTGATATTGATAAAAAAAAAAATGTTTCAACATTTAACAAGAGATCCCAGAGGGATCTTGGCGCCCACCATTGAATGATCTTTATAGGTTCTATGTCAGATTGATCTTCTCTCTACTTTTCCCTTCATTTTACTAATCTGTGCAAATTGAGACATCCCTCCAGTACTTTTCAAACAAGGGAATCCTAGCTATATAAGAAATTTGAGATTTAGCGATAATGGCTGTTTGTTTGCCAGGTTGTTTTCAGGACAGACTGGTCCCAAAATGCAATACGAGGGACCAAAGGGAACCTACTTATGAAATTTGAGAAAGATCCCTTCAGTACTTTGAGAAATAGCGATAACAAACTTCAATTGTCAAAATCCAAGATGGCTGCCTGTCGGCCATGTTGTTTTCTAACTGGTCCAAAAATGGAATATGCTTAACCTCGGACCAAGGCCAACCTACAAATGAAATTTGAGAAAGATCCCTTCAGTACTTTCTGAGAAATAGCGATAACAAACTTTAATTGTCAAAATCCAAGATGGCTGCCTGTCGGCCATGTTGTTTTCCGATTGGTCTCAAAACGCAATATACCTAACAAGGCACCAAGAGGAACATACATATAAAATTTGAGAAAGATCCCTTCAGTACTTTCTGAGAAATACCAATAACAAACTTCAATTGTCAAAATCCAAGATGGCTGCCTGTCGGCCATGTTGTTTTCCAATTGGTCTCAAAACGCAATATGCATAACTAGGCACCAAGGGAAACCTACTTATGAAATTTGAGAAAGATCCCTTCATTACTTTCTGAGAAATAGCGATAACAAACTTCAATTGTCAAAATCCAAGATGGCTGCCTATCAGCCATGTTATTTTCAGATTGGTCTCAAAACGCAATATGCATAACTAAGAACCAAGGGGAACCTATATATGAAATTTGAGAAAATACCTTCATTACTTTCTGAGAAATAGCGATAACAAACTTCAATTGTCAAAATTCAAGATGGCTGCCTGTCGGCCATGTTGTTTTCCGATTGGTCTCAAAATGCAATATGCATAACTAGGAACCAAGGGGAACCTATATATGAAATTTGAGAAAGATACCTTCATTACTTTCTTAGAAAAAGCGATAACAAACTTCAATTGTCAAAATCCAAGATTGCTGCCTGTCGGCCATGTTGTTTTCCGATTGGTCTCAAAATGCAATATGCATAACTAGGAACCAAGGGGAACCTATATATGAAATTTGAGAAAGATACCTTCATTACTTTCTGAGAAATAGCGATAACAAACTTCAATTGTCAAAATCCAAGATGCCTGTCTGTCAGCTATGTTGTTTTCCGATTGGTCTCAAAATGCAATATGCATAACTAGGCACCAAGGGGAACCTACATTTGAAATTTCAGAAAGATCCTTTCAGTATTTTATGAGAAATAGCCATAACAAACTTCAAATGCCAAAATCAAAGATGGCTGTCTGTCGGCCATGTTGTTTTCCGATTGGTCTCAAAACGCAATATACCTAACAAGACACAAAGAGGAACATACATATGAAATTTGAGAAAGATCCCTTCAGTACTTTCTGAGAAATACCAATAACAAACTTCAATTGTCAAAATCCAAGATGGCTGCCTGTCGGCCATGTTGTTTTCCAATTGGTCTCAAAACGCAATATGCATAACTAAGAACCAAGTGGAACCTATATATGAAATTTGAGAAAATACCTTCATTACTTTCTGAGAAATAGCGATAACAAACTTCAATTGTCAAAATCCAAGATTGCTGCCTGTCGGCCATGTTGTTTTCCGATTGGTCTCAAAATGCAATATGCATAACTAGGAACCAAGGGGAACCTATATATGAAATTTGAGAAAGATCCCTTTAGTACTTTCTGAGATTTAGCGATAACAAGAATTGTTTACGGACAGAGGGACGGATGGACGTCCAGGCCCACCAGATGGATAGGCGTCCAGGCCCACCAGATGGACAGGTGTCCAGGCCAACCAGATGGACAGGTGTCCAGGCCCACCAGATGGACAGGTGTAGAGGCCCACCAGATGGACAGGCGTCCAGTCTGACCAGATGGACAGATGTAGAGGCCCACAAGATGGACAGGTGTCCAGCTGGCCAACCAGATGGACAGGTGTCCAGGCCCACCAGATGGACAGGTGTCCAGGCCCACCAGATGGACAGGTGTCCAGGCCCACCAGATGGACAGGTGTAATAAGATCATGTTTACTTCAGTTGACAACTTTTAGGCAACAATTCAAAACAGCTATAAATAGTAAGATCAATACAAACATTCCAATTAGATCTAGTTATTATATAGGTCCAAGATCTAGTTATTATGTAGGTCAAAAATCTAGTTATTATATTGGTCCAAGATCTAGTTATTATGTAGGTCCAAGATCTAGTTATTATGTAGGTCAAATATCTAGTTATTATGTAGGTCAAAGATCTAGTTATTATGTAGGTCAAAGTTCTAGTTATTATGTAGGTACATCTAAATATAACTCAAGATTATATAGCAATGGTGCTCTATAAACAAACACAAGACCACATATACATGTTACTTGTTCAGGTATATATATATATGGAATATAAAAATCACATTGGTTATATAATGTCCAGGACATGTCCTCACAAAACCATTACAGAAGGAGGTTCATGAACTCGGATGTTTGCCTTATCTAACAATGCTTTCTTATGGAAAATTTTAATTCTACGTTAAGGAATGTTTATAAAACCTGGACGAGAACTCCTGACTTTTCCCAAGATGATCATCAGATGTTGTGATTATTAAATACTTAGCATCAATCCAGGATAATGTTGGAAAGCCTTGAGATTCTGCTGTTGCTGTTTGAGTCATATACAACAGTTGAATGTCCTGGGTTTCTGATGATCAAGGAGGGGATTTGTCCAGAGGTAACAGTGATAGTTGTTAGAGTATGGCAGGATATGGCAGAGTATGGCAGGGTATGGCAGTGTATGTCAGAGTATGGCAGAGTATGGCAGTGTATGGCAGTGAATGGCAGAATATGGCAGAGTATGTTATAGTATGTTATAGTATGGCAGAGTATGTTTGCGTATGGCAGAGTATGTTAGAGTATGGCAGAGTATGTTAGAGTATGTTAGAGTATGTTAGAGTATGGCAGAGTATAGCAGTGTATGTTAGAGTATGGCAGAGTATGTTATAGTATGGTAGAGTATGTTAGAGTATGGCAGAGTATAGCAGAGTATAGCAGAGTGTGTTAGAGTATGGCAGAGTATAGCAGTGTGTTAGAGTATGGCAGAGTATGGTAGAGCAGAGTATAGCAGAGTGGCAGAATATGGCAGAGTATGGCAGGGTATATGACAGAGTATGTTAGAGTATGTCAGAGTAAATGACAGAGTATGGCAGAGTATGTCAGGGTATGGCAGAGTATATGACAGAGTATGTTAGAGTATGACAGAGTATGTCAGGGTATGGCATAGTATGTTAGAGTATGACAGAGTATGTCAGAGTAAATGACAGAGTATGGCAGAGTATGTCAGGGTATGTCAGAGTATATGGCAGAGTATGTTAGAGTATGATAGAGTATGTCAGTCTATATTTCCTAACAGAAATGTAATGGTTTAGGGTTTGCTGAGATTCCAACACTGGACATTGAAAAACTGATCTGCTCCCCTGTCATGCCACCATCAATCTGGGTCTCAGATCGCCAGTGATAATCACCATCAATCTGGGTCTCAGATCGCCAGTGATAATCACCATCAATCTGGGTCTCAGATCGCCAGTGATCTATGTATACAAAGTCATTTTGATACTCTCTATATCTAAAGTTTTGATTACAGAAAAAAAAACTATGAAATGAGAATAAAATGGTGCTCTTTGAACATCCATTTTGTACATTTTATATAAATGCTGTGATTCATCAGGCATCTATTAATATTGCTCTGAAACAACCAGCTATGTTATAATATAGTGCACAACGCTACCTACAAAATGTACCAATCTCAGTCAAACAACGCTACCTACAAAATGTACCCACCTCAGTCAAACAACACTAACTACAAAATGTACCCATCTCAGTCAAACAACACTACCTACAAAATGTACCCATCTCAGTCAAACAACACTACCTACAAAATGTACCCACCTCAGTCAAACAACAGTGGTACATCGTACAAATTTTGATCAATTTTGGCATTGTAGGGTAAAACTTGGGTAACATATACTGCTACAAGCTGGCCAGCAATATTTTGTCAGTTTATAAAAGCAACAAGTATTAACAAATAGCCAAGGTTAACTGCAGTGTGTAATTATACTATACACACATATACAACTGGTATTATATCATTTTTACAGTAAATAATAACATACATGTATACATTATTATGTATATTAGCCATCTATACCATCTACAGTGTACAAAGTACACAACAGAATTGACAACACAGAACTTAATCATTATCAGGATTAACTTAAAGTCCATTATTGAAACAGATAGTGTTGAAAAAAAATTAACAACTTAACTTGTACAGATATAAATTCATCCACATCCTTGTTTTGATTATGCGTGTTGTGATACAAGGGAGACAATTTGTTTCTACAATTCCTAAGTTGTCTCCCCTAGACTAGACTAGTACATTTCCATATTAGGAGTATATTTCCATATAAGACTAATTCTCTATTGATTAAAGCTTAATACATCTGAGTAAACATTACCTCACTATCTCAGGATCATTCCTGAAAGGTTTCAACTAAATTTCATTGGTACAGCTTGATTTAAGATTAAATATTATGCATTTCTTTAAGATGGCAGAAATCCTAATCAATTTCATTGCAACCCTAAAGCATCATTTTCATCTATTCATACAGGTAGTTAGTACCCAACAATCTCCACTGATAGAAGGTTGACTTGAGAAGTTTGAAATATGTTTTGTTTACAAAATAGCTGCCATAGCTAATATAATACATATACATGAAAAAAACTTTTATTGTTTTGAGTTCCAAAACAATCTATCAAAGGACCTCTTTCAGAAACAACGGCAATTTTGCTCACGACAGATAGCTATAAAGTTGAGTTAAAAATCGACATCGACTTCAAAGGAACACTATATATACAAACAGATTTTGAAATAAATTACTTTGATTTTCATCTTAAATTATCAAATACTAGCATAGTACTGTGTTTATTGATTTTTTTCTAAAAAAAAAGACTTTTTGACATTTAGATGACAAACTTATGGGTCCCCAGAAGTGGATGTATCACTTCCTTAAAAAAAAAATTAATTTGTTACTGACGAATTGGCCTTCCTTATCAGTTCCGACGACTTGTTGAATCACACGTTCATGTTATATACTTTGTACAAGCATTTCACTATCGACTGATTTAAACCATGCAACCACTTTATTGCTATTGGAATCTCTGTTGTGGAAACAAGCTAACCTTAGGTTTCGCCTCATAATCACTTGAACCAACTCATTCATTTTTGTAGGTCTATTTCTTGGAAATGACGCAAGAAACAATCAGATTTAGAATCAACTCTACTTTCACTTTAAGTATAAAATGTAGAAACAAAAAGAGATTTAGTTTAACGATTGACAATTGGAAAATCCAAGACAAAAAACAGTATTTGATGGGTGAGGGCCATTTTTATCAATCGAAGAGCTCAGGATGACTTTCCAATGTCCAGAATACTCAGGGATAAAACTGATCATTGTGTATGATTTTAACTGTTTTTCTATAATTTATCTTAAACAAATGTCTACAAATATATAAAAACGTGAATTATAAACTTAATCACAAATACCTTGCATAAGGAGATATTATTGTCTAGTGTGTTGTTAGCGCGTTTTGGGAAGAATAATTTCTGGTCCCATCCTGAACTCATCAGGATTGATCATAGAAATAAGCGACAGTTTGATTCCCCCAAGAGTTCCAAATAAATTTCTTCTCACAGAATATGGTGATAATCGCTATAGGTGGCTGTACATGTTCCACCTAAAAAGTGAATCCGTCTTACACCTCAGGTGGGCAACACTAAGTAGGCCATAACACAGGCCCCGGGACCTTTTGAAGTTTTTAAACCTACCTCATGGGTTGTCTCCAAGATGGCTACACCTAGTTTCTGTCAAATTGGTTCGGTGGCAAAATTCCATTGTACCGGTAAGAGGTCCTTTTGCTAAAATACACTGTTCGAGATTAAGAAAAAAAAAAACAGTTATCAAGACAGCAACCATCTTGGATTTCAAATAAACAAAAGAACACTTGGTCAGGATTATCTCTGGATTTTTCTAGACAAGGCTCTTGTGAACACAACAGTTGGAATTTAGAAAAAAAAGTTAAAATTATCAAAAAGGTAGCCACAATGGATAAAACATAAAAAAGAAAAGTGAAGCATGATATTGAGGTGACATTGTCACAAACAACGAGACAATGGAGTTGATAATGGGACAAAAATGTCCTCAACACTAAACTGGCAAGCCCAGGGCTTCAGCCAACTCCGTAATTTTACATTTTAGCTGGACGCAACTTTTTACAAAGATCTAGAATACATTAGGACAGGTGGCCATGACAGTCAAACAGGGTGTGTCACAGCAGCAATGATATTCTTTAATATCTGATGGACACTGAGAATATAGTGATATGATAATATAATGATGATGTTACACTTCTATGCGAGATGGACTAGTTTCCTTTTTGACGATGTGGAACCCTCCTTGTTTCTGGGAGACAAGAGCCCATGTCACCGCGCATGTCTCTAGTAATACACATACTGGTATCATTAGAATGGGGCAGATACACAGAAACAGGAATTTCAACAATCCAGTCCGACGATAATTAAACGATTTTACTGCCCCGAATACAAACAGGAAGAGCATTACTCCCCCCATGAAGCCACATAGGAAGTTGATGATGTTTGGCATGGGTAAAGGGCACAATGGTACGAGGACAAGGTTAGGCACGGTGATTGGCATAACGAGCCAACTAAGGACCATGACAGAGATCCCAAACTTGTTCCTGGCGGGAATTTGACGACTGAGGAGGACCATGATGATACCTTGAACCCACCGCTTCCGCTGACGAATGAAGTCCATGCAGGAGAAAGTACTTTTTTCCCACATTTCACCCTCGATGAATCCAAACTTGTACCCCTCTCGCCATGCACTCAAAGCAAAAAAACAGTCCTCTGCTATGCTGCCTTCAGATCCAAAATCAAAGGTTATCTTTCTTTCCGCACCAACATTTGAAACCACATAGCTTCCTTTCCAGCTAAACAATGGTTTGTGTAGATATTTAAGAGTATATCGGATGATTCCATAGTCTACTCCAACACGGACTAAATCGGCGATAGTGGTAATCCAACAAACGATTTCTTCATTGGCATATGTGATGGCACCCTGACCAAAACTGTAGAGCCCCTCGTTTATAAAATTGATGATTCCAATTACACATGATTCGGTTAGTAGTGTTTCCTCATCCAAGTGGATGATCCAGTCATTGTCGGATAGAACATTAACGTCGTCCTCGAGGCAGTATTGGAGAGCTCGCGCTTTGTACAGACATCCTTTCGCAGACTGATATTGTGTTGGCACAACTACCTCACGAGTACGGGACGATTTAGCCAAGTTTATACCTGTGTCGGTCACTACTTCAAAAATAAAATTATCAAGACCAAGCTCGGAACATATGGCAATATTCCTACTCACATTTTTTCTGACTAGTTCCGGAAATGTTCCACGGGTAACTACTCTAAAGCAGAGAAATGGTCCAAAAAGTGTCGATGATTTTACTTTAGGCTTTTCTGGGAATGTATTGAACATTACAATACCTAGGAAGTTACATATAGATAGAGGCAATGGTACTAGTGTGAGAAATCTCATTATGTACATCAATATGGTCGGCCATTTCCCGTATGCTGTATAGGGATCAAAAGTTTGCCACATGCCTGGACCAAAAGTGCCCGTCATCACGACGAAGATGGTCAAAATGGTGAATAGGATACACAGCACAAACAGATGGATCAGACCAGAATAATGAATAAACTTCATCCTGATGTTTTGTGTTAAATGACTGGTTCAATGGCACCTAAAAATAAAGATAGTTAATATTATACAAAAATCTTATTTACAATTTGGTTTAGCATTTTTATTTACATAACAATACAGACTGGAATATAGGCAGATCATGTACAACTGTAAGGTCCTAATTAGGAACATTGTGTACAACTGTAAAGTCCTAATTAGGAACATCATGTACAACTGTAAAGTCCTAATTAGGAACATTGTGTACAACTGTAAAGCCCTAATTAGGAACATTGTGTACAACTGTAAAGTCCTAATTAGGAACATTGTGTACAACTGTAAGGTCCTAATTAGGAACATCGTGTACAACTGTAAGGTCCTAATTAGGAACATCATGTACAACTGTAAGGTCCTAATTAGGAACATCGTGTACAACTGTAAGGTCCTTATAAGGAACATTGTGTACAACTGTAAAGTCCTAATTAGGAACATTGTGTACAACTGTAAAGTCCTAATTAGGAACATCATGTACAACTGTAAAGTCCTGATTAGGAACATTGTGTACAACTGTAAGGTCCTAATTAGGAACATCATGTACAACTGTAAGGTCCTAATTAGGAACATCATGTACAACTGTAAATTCCTAATTAGGAACATCATGTACAACTGTAAGGTCCTAATTAGGAACATCATGTACAACTGTAAGGTCCTAATTAGGAACATCGTGTACAACTGTAAGGTCCTAATTAGGAACGTTGTGTACAACTGTAAAGTCCTAATTAGGAACATTGTGTACAACTGTAAAGTCCTAATTAGGAACATTGTGTACAACTGTAAAGTCCTAATTAGGAACATCATGTACAACTGTAAGGTCCTAATTAGGAACATCGTGTACAACTGTAAGGTCCTAATTAGGAACATTGTGTACAACTGTAAGGTCCTAATTAGGAACATCATGTACAACTGTAAGGTCCTAATTAGGAACATCGTGTACAACTGTAAGGTCCTAATTAGGAACATTGTGTACAACTGTAAGGTCCTAATTAGGAACATCATGTACAACTGTAAAGTCCTAATTAGGAACATTGTGTACAACTGTAAAGTCCTAATTAGGAACATCATGTACAACTGTAAAGTCCTGATTAGGAACATTGTGTACAACTGTAAGGTCCTAATTAGGAACATCATGTACAACTGTAAGGTCCTAATTAGGAACGTTGGAAATGGAACCGGGATGCCGTGGAAAACGGAACCAAATATCAAATTTTATTTACATACCCGTTGAAAATGGACCCCGTTGAATAGTGAACCACATAAAAGTATTGGATCTCGGTACCAGTTTATATTGTCATAGACGTTGCGATAAGATATGCTTACAAGGTACAATGTACAAAAGATATTGAACGACATTGGTAAAATAAAATGGCCTGTGACCTCAGGTGACATTTGATATCGCATTAGGCTGTTATGAGAAGTGTACATAAAATGTATATAATACTTATGTACATTGATTAACACTTTAACTCGTGACAACTAGTGACCAAGATAATGACCATTAGCATCACTTTAAATAAGATGTCCCTATACAAGTACACGATATTGATTGACATTGATTAACAATTTGACTTTTGACCCTTGGTTACCCATATAATGACCTTTGCTATAACTCATCACTATTATAGGATATTCATATGACATGTACACGATATTGATCGACATTGATAAACAATTTAACCTTTGACCTTTGGTGACCCAGATAATGACCTTTCGTATAACTTATCACCGTTACAAGATATGCATATGACATGTATATGACATTGGTCCACAATAATTAAGAATTTGACATGTGACCTTTGGTGACCCATATAATGACCTTTGGTATATATTCAAACTGTAATATGATATGCATATGAAATGTATACGATATTGATCGATATTGAGTAATAATTTGACCTTTGACACTTGGTGACCCATATAATGGCCTTTGCTATAACTCATCACTGTTATAAGATATTCATATGACATGTACACGATATTGGTCGACATTGATAAACAATTTAACCTTTGACCTTTGGTGACCCAGATAATGACCTTTCGTATAACTTATCATCGTTACAAGATATGCATATGACATGTATATGACATTGGTCCACAATAATTAAGAATTTGACATGTGACCTTTGGTGACCCATATAATGACCTTTGGTATATATTCAAACTGTAATATGATATGCATATGAAATGTATACGATATGGATCGACATTGAGTAATAATTTGACCTTTGACCTTTGGTGACCCATATAATGACCTTTGCTATAACCCATCACTGTTATAAGATATTCATATGACATGTACACGATATTGGTCGACATTGATAAAAAAATTAACCTTTGACCTTTGGTGACCCATATAATGACCTTTCGTATAACTTATCACCGTTACAAGATATGCATATGACATGTATATGACATTGGTCCACAATAATTAAGAATTTGACATGTGACCTTTGGTGACCCATATAATGACCTTTGGTATATATTCAAACTGTAATATGATATGCATATGAAATGTATACGATATTGATCGATATTGAGTAATAATTTGACCTTTGACACTTGGTGACCCATATAATGACCTTTGCTATAACCCATCACTGTTATAAGATATTCATATGACATGTACACGATATTGGTCGACATTGATAAACAATTTAACCTTTGACCTTTAGTGACCCAGATAATGACCTTTCGTATAACTTATCACCGTTACAAGATATGCATATGACATGTATATGACATTGGTCCACATTAATTAAGAATTTGACATGTGACCTTTGGTGACCCATATAATGACCTTTGGTATATATTCAAACTGTAATACGATATGCATATGAAATGTATACGATATGGATGGACATTGAGTAATAATTTGACCTTTGACACTTGGTGACCCATATAATGACCTTTGCTATAACCCATCACTGTTATAAGATATTCATATGACATGTACACGATATTGGTCGACATTGATAAAAAAAATAACCTTTGACCTTTGGTGACCCATATAATGACCTTTGCTATAACTCATCACTGTTATAAGATATTCATATGACATGTACACAATATTGGTCGACATTGATAAACAATTTAACCTCTGACTTTTGGTGACCCATATAATGACCTTTCGTATAACTTATCATCGTTATAAGATATGCATATGACATGTATATGACATTGGTCCACAATAATTAAGAATTTGACATGTGACCTTTGTTGACCCATATAATGACCTTTGGTATATATTCAAACTGTAATATGATATGCATATGAAATGTATACAATATGGATCGACATTGAGTAATAATTTGACCTTTGACCCTTGGTGACCCATATAATGACCTTTGCTATACATTGTAACTCATCACTGTTATAAGATATTCATATGACATGTACACGATATTGGTCGACATTGATAAAAAATTTAACCTTTGACCTTTGGTGACCTATAACTCATCACTGTTATAAGATATGCATGTGACATGTACACGATATTGGTCGCCATTGATAAACAATTTAACCTTTGACCTTTGGTGACCCATATAATGACCTTTGCTATAACTCATCACTGTTATAAGATATTCATATGACATGTACACGATATTGGTCGACATTGATAAACAATTTTACCTTTGACCTTTGGTGACCCATATAATGACCTTTGGTATATATTCAAACTGTAATATGATATGCATATGAAATGTATAAAATATTGGTCGACATTGATTTATAATTTGACCTTTGACCTTTCGTAACCCATTTAATAAACTTTGGTATAACTTATCACGGCTATAAGATATTCACATAGCACGAAAACGATATCGATCGACATTGATAAAAAAAATGACCGATGACCTTTGGTGTAACTTTTAACTATATAAGACATGCATATGACCTGTATATGACATTGGTCCATATTTATGGAGAATCTGACTTGTGACCTTTTGTGTCCATTTTAATTACCTTTGGTATAAACTTCAAATTGTTATGCATATGCATATTTTAATGTATGCGATATTGATCGACATTGACCTTTGACCTTTGGTGACACATATAATGACATTTTGTATAAATTTTAAGTATTAAAAGCTATTCATAAAACATGTATACGATATTGATCGACATAGATTTGTTCAACTATGTTTTCGGTAAATTATTTATAAACCGAGATCCACTGTAACGTTTGAATATGGAACTGGTGTCATTTTGAAAATCTAATATTGAAAAGGGTTAATATGTTATGGAGTCCATTTTAACGTTGAATTTGGAACCGGTGTCATTTTAAACTAATAATATGGAAAGAGGTCAGTATGTTGTAGGGTACATTTTCAATATTGAATATGGAACCGGGGTCATTTTCAGCAAATCATATGCAAATGGGTCAATACCACGTTGAATATGGAACCGGGGTCATTTTTTTCTTTTTAAATACGCAAAAATATATACCAAAGGTCACTATATGGGTCACGAAAGGTCACAGGTCAAATTATCAATCAATGTCGATCAATATCGTATGCATTTTACATGTATATCATATTACAGTTTGAAGATATACCAAAGGTCATTATATGGGTCACCAAAGGTCACAGGTCAAATTGTCAATCAATGTCGATCAATATCGCATAAATTTTACATTATATCATATTACAGTTTGAAGATATACCAAAGGTCATCATATGGGTCACCAAAGTTCACAGGTCAAATTAACAACCAATGTCGATCGATATCGTTTACATGTCACATATCTGATAACAATGATGAGTTATACCAAAGGTCATTATATCGGTCACCAAAGGTCACAGGTCAAATTATCAATCAGTGTCGATCAATATCGTATACATTTTACATGTATATTATATTACAGTTTGAATCTTTATCTTCGGATCACCAACACAGAGTGAATATGATACATTGTGCTAATAAATAGATATATAGCTTAGAAACACAAATGACGAAGGAAGACAACTTTTTGACTCGTGCCCTTACCGGTCCTCGAACTCACGATCTACGGCACCCACAAGTCAAAAAGTTATCTTTTCTTCGTCATTTGTGTTTCTAAGCTATATATTACAGTTTGAAGATATACCAAAGGTCATTATATGGGTCACCAAAGGTCACAGGTCAAATTGTCAATCAATGTCGATCAATATCGCATAAAGGAGGTGGTGCATAGGAGGGCTAAATCGGCCCACGGCGATTTTTTTCTCGGAAACATATTTTTGTCAAAAGCATAATATCCCCGATTATGTGGGAGGAATTAATTTCCATTCCTCAATGTATATATTCTTTTTTTGGTGATTTCATTATTTCCCCATCTAACTGCATAAGAAGCTAATGTTTTGACCACTAATTATTATAGAACACATTTTATTTCCTATTTGTGAAACAAATTCACCCCATTTGTTTAAGGTTTAATTTTGTATGAATCATCACGCTCCGTGACACTAAAATTAAATTTCAGCCTAATTTGATGTCTTCTTTGTGAAAATCATTGTTTTTAACTTTTCATTTAAAGTCTAATACCACAAAGTTATTAATTGAGTACTATCAAAATTTCCGGTTAGAAATAATCTATGGATATTCATAAACATTTAATGAAACAAATTTATTTGGTGAATTACTGGATATGCCAAGATTTTATTATGTTAAATGCATACACCCCCAATTTCGGACAACATATCAAAGTACCGAAAGTACTGGAAAATAGAGGCAAATGCTAAAAATAACAATGCAACCAGACTTTACTGCTTGTGTCAGACAGGGTGCTCCTTTTTAACCCTTGGGTTTTTAATACAATTTACTTCATGACCTTTCTTTGTAAGCAAAAATCTTTTGTTATCCAGTAATTTTTGATGATTTTTTTTTAGTTGTGTATCAAGATTAATATGCAAACATGTTTTTTAAAAGCAAAATTTGATAGTACTCCAACGATTATTACATTTCATCTACTTAACAAATAAAAGAAAATTTCAAGAAGGTATTTTTTTTACTGATAATTTTGTTAAAAAAGCTGTAATTACACTTTCTATTATACAAATTCATACTAAACACACATGTTTTTATAAAATATAACATCACATGAGACTATCAATGCAATATGAAATTTATCAAGTACTTTTGTACGAGAAATATACTGAGTGCACATTTTTTACAGAAATCATGTTAGGTGGCGCTGCGTATACAGCATTTGCCAATTTTCGTTTTAGTGTCTAAAATGACATGTATTTGGTAAAAGTCTATCATAATATCATGCATAAAATAATATTCGGCCGTGGGCCTCCATGCACCACCTCCTTTTACATTATATCATATTACAGTTTGAATATATACCAAAGGTCATCATATGGGTCACCAAAGGTCAAATTTTGTACAAATAAACGTAATAAGCTTGTTCATCGTAATTAGAAAATGGAGAAAGGTGCTTACCCATTACAGTTATTCAACGGCGTTGGAAACTTGCATTAATTAATCAAGTGCTAATTAATTGACGATGTTTAAAAAAAAAATAATAATTTTGACAATTTTGTAAGAATGAACAGCACATTCCGTGGTTTATTTAAAAATACCCTCACGCTCTTGTCTGTTTCATAATTATTGATTTTGGGTAATGGGGTGCGCTATAACGATTTTGAGAGGAAGTGTTAGCCTAATGTTCATCCTTTGGTATTGGAACTCTTCAACGTTTGAAGTATCGAAGTCGGCATATAGAAAGGGGAAAATGTTGATGTACACGAATGCAATGGATCGTTATTAATTAGGATAATTATTTTCATAAGCTTTCCAAAAGCATAAGGTATAGTTAGAAGTTTTTGGTTGTGCATACACGTTTGTAGATTCAGCACTGTGGTAAAACCATCGCCCTTATCGTTGCCATGACAGCCGATCGAAGCAGAAATCATGACATGCATCTTGCCGTTTTTTCGTAAAACTACATTCATACCTTGCATTGACTGTAGTTGTTTTATCATATCTGATCAATTCAAACGTAAGAAAAAACACTGAAACACACAGAATGACACAACGCGAGACCTGTAAATGGGACGTCATTGGAATGCACAAGTTGTAACAAAGTACAACATCGTATGATGTGTACATGACAGAGACATATATCCCTTATCGAGAGCGCCTTGTCCCCTATCAAATACACGCGAGCACAGGTAAATTTGGCTTTGCGCATGTGTGTATCGATGTAATGGAACTTATTCGACATGTTCTGGTTAATCCGCCATTACGTCAGACCAAAACATCGTCAATTTTAAATACACACAAAAAGCACATCGTTTTATTTAGACCATTACAAAAGTTACTACATCAACGAAAAACTATCACCACACTTATGGGATATAGTCTTATTGATCATGCACACTGTTGTCATTTATCCGTATTTTCGAAAATCCATTGGATCCTATTCGACATGTCCTAGTAATTAAGCCGCCATTACGTCAAACCAAAGCATCGTCAAATTTAAACGCACACAAAAAGCACATCGTTTTATTTAGGCCACTACAAAAGTTACGACATTATCCAAAAACTATCATACTTATGGATATAGTCTTGTTTATCATGCACATTGTTGTCATTTACCCGTATTTTCGAAAACCCCATAGGGACTTTTCGAAAATTGGAGAATCCCGCCGATCTTCCCTTTGGTGTGTGCTTGACTTTCATACTCAAAATACAAACACTTTGACAGCAAATTGTGATATATTTCATATTGATGACACTTCTGCGCTTTGATATTAATAAAATTAAAGCACATCATTGGATCTTGGTGATGATTTCAAGTAGAAATCCCTCTATATATGTCTCTGGTACATGACTACGCTATTGAAAAATATAATAGGGTGCAACATCAACCCACGTGTACTAAACACACTTCGTACCCCTCATAAAAGTACTTGTGGTTATAGGCTTACAAACCTGCTAAATAATGACTTGTTATGAAGTGGATTCCATATGACCGCAAAATCTTTCTGTTCGTCCTCAAATGACACTAGTCAACTATTCAATGCCTAAAACGAAACTGTAAACGTAATTGGTGGACAGAAGTCACGTGCAAATGTACCATTATATGTACACCGTTACATATCGATAAAAATAACGTTGTCCCTAATACATTTAAGCATTGAACTGTTATCAAATGGTAGTATACAGTCGATATGAATACAATTTGGGTGACAGATAAATAGAATGTCGCCCGTTAGGGTTAGGGCGACATGAACTATTTTTCTTATCTAACAGACGATGTTCACCTTCACAGGGGCTCGATTTTGGAGTAAGGTAGGCCTTTGACATCAGTGAATAACCACAAAACTATAATTTAGTGTGCATAAACAACCGGGTTGGATTTCAATTGGGCGGCATATTGAAGCGTAAGTTTTTTCCTTCGGTCATTTAAAGATGGTTCATTTGCCTCTACATAAAGGCTCTGCACTGGTGTTGTTCGGAAAGCACCAAGTGCTAGACGTAATCCTTGATTATGGATAGGATCCAACATTTGCAGGTAAGAATTCCGTGCCGATCCATAAACGATGGACCCATAGTCGAGTTTTGATCGAATAAGTGTCCTATTAAGGCGCAAGAGCATTTCACGGTCCGCACCCCAGTCGGTGTGGGATAGTACGCGTAAAATATTCATTGCCTTTGAGCACTTATCCTTTAGGTGTTTAATATGTGGAACAAAGGAGAGTTTTGAATCGAAAATTAGTACGAGGAATTTGGTTTGCTCTACAACTGGAATTTTGCTTCCATTTAATGTTAGATCGGGATCATTATGTGGCTTTCGTTTTTGGCAGAAGTGCATGCAGACAGTTTTTGATCTGGAAAATTTGAAGCCGTTTTCATCTGCCCATGTTTGTAGTTTGCCCAAACATTGTTGAAGTTGTCGTTCTATCGTGTGCATGTTCTTCGACCTATAGCAGATCAAGAAGTCATCAACAAATAGAGACCCTTCAGTGCACTGGGTGTAAAGGTTATCTTACACTCAACTGTATATTTGTTTGTATAATTACCCTCCTGTGGAAGTCTGGCATAGATGTGCGTATGTGTGTGGATAGGCCTGTCGACTGGTGTACGGTGTATGCGGGAACTATGCGAGTGTCACTCGATTGTTGTATCTACTGTGTATGTGTACGGTGTGAGAATGGGATGTTAGTGTATACCTTTATTGTTTACGGTCGCTGGGAAATCTGTAGTCCGCCATGTTGTATGTACGCGAGTGTTTCCGTCGAGTGTTAGTTGTCGTGTGATTAGTTGAGTGTATCTGGATGTGTGTGTTGTTGGGTCGGCGCCACTGATTGGCCCGTTGTGGGGTATTTATATCGTGTGCACGTGTGTTTTGTCAATCCGTCGGTAGCTGTCAACGTGTTGTCTGGGTGGGGCTGTCAGGTACTTGTCTGTGTATTATATTATATTCATTGTTGGGGAAAAGCCGGGAGCTGGCCCCATGTTATGTGTCATCATGTAAGTTTGTCTGTAGTATGTGTGTGTTTGTCCCAGCGACTTGTATATTGTTATACTTACTCAGTATAGTACTGGAAATAAACTTAGAGAAATGTTTATGTGAATTTCGTTATTCTTTAACTACCGAACGCCTAAGCCAGAACCTGGGTCAGGTGTGTAATAGGCAATACGCCTACACTCCAATGCATGTACAGTATGCTACAGCTATATCTCCGTGTTCCTTTCCAAAAAAAATCTAAAGGTCATATAATCTTACAGATGTCCTCTGCGTTGGTCTCACTTTTGCCCGGAATAGAGAATATCGACTTTCTCCCAATGGATTGAATTCCAAATTTTCTACGTGACCATCAAAGAAAAGGCGATAGCTAGTCATCACATGACTTGTAGGCTTTTAATTTACGCTTATCATACTCAGCACGTGAACATAAAATGTAATTAAATACATCAAAAAGAGTAAAGTTTGGTATATTTGACAAATCGTTTGAAAACCCCGGCAGATAAAGAGGGTCTTCTGTAATGCCTATATTTTCGAGTTTGATTCTCATACTTTCTTTTGGCGAAATGCCCTGAAAATCGGGATTTACAGGTAAATCTAAATTATTGACGGCACAACATAGTTCTATCAAACACTTTTTCTTAATATTGGACACAGTTATTCCTCTAACTTTCAAAAACTGCTGCAATACATCGATGTTGCTGTTAAGAAAGCTCTCGTAAGCAGACATATTGTTTACCTTCGATATGTCAGATGTCGGACATCACGTGACAAGGCCGCTTGTGTTGTACAAATACCGCTTATGCCCTAGCAAACTGGAAGACGGTCTACAATTTGGTTTACTAACAACATATCGGCAAATGCAGCACAGAATATAAATATTATAAAATATCGCTACTAGTACCGTGCTAGATTGTTCTTAAAGACATTAAGCTAATGTTTTCTGGTTAGCTTGGTGCACTCTTCAACCTTTGGCAACAAGGCTACTTAATATCAACCACCTAGTGAAAGATTTAACACACACCAAGATATAAAATTAAAGGATTGTATATATTATATAACGAAACGAATTGTAAAGTATTTCTACCGAGTGTTTGAATCCTGTGGTTTATCTTGATATTTCACAAATAGGTACCTAAAATCTAGCTTTCGTTTCAGCTTTCATTTATAAAAATAGAATTGCTATAAGGACCGGCTTTATACCTGCTGGGTTCAGCAACAGGGACACGCGTACGCCACGATTGAATCTAGGTATTTCTGACTATTTTTTAATATAAGACTATATATAACTATTTACTATAATGTATTATGCTATTTTAAAAAGATGACTTTTACCCATGCCTTCACTGGGAATCAAATTTTGTAAAAAAAAAAAAATCATTTACAGTATCTTCATTTTCTCGTTGTAGCATTTTGTTGATAGGAAGCCATCCGAGTTGTATCCAAATCCGAGGTCTGCACTTCCCTATGACAGGATAACACCAAGCAGAAAGAGACCAATGCCAAGACCTGATTTGACAAAAGTACAAAACGAAGAATTCTGGACATCGTGGACGAAAACGATAAGTTAGTAATGTTGATTATTTCTACTTAAAAAAAAAAAAAAAATAGAACACGTACATTATTTATAATCATAGTTATTTCTACACTTTTTGTATCAAACCAACTATACAGATCAGGCCTTAATTGAAATACTGTTTTTCCTAACCTGAGCCATGTTTTTTCAATGGATTATAAAGGTAAATAACTTTTTTTGTATATGGTTCAGGCTCCACATGATGCATTTTGGCAGGTAGTGTGAAAACACAATATTTGAATTTATTTCACCTAAGCCTGGGTGGGAAAATGGAACAAAAATCGGGGGGGGGGGGGGGGGGGGGGGGGGGACTGTAAACGTAATAAAAAGGTCTAGATTGATCCCTAAATGACCATAGGTTGATGGTTTTTCTCCTGTTACTCTGTATTTCTTCCGCCATCAAAACCTGAAACATCCTCAAATGAACCTAGCTGTTAGTTAATAGGACATGGTACATGTATAACACAATCAAAATACTGACACTTCCACACACTTTGGAGACACTCGGGACAAAGTGATCCATTTTAATGTGTTGCTATGAATTCAACACAATATGTAACTCGAAATAAAAACAAATACTAGTAATTAATATTTTGATTTTGATTACAGCATCGAAATGGAGAGCATTGTGGTGCCATCTGAAGTGCAATTAGACATGCAGAAAGATGACAATTTGCTTATGAAAGGTAATTATTTACAATACCCCCATATTTTACTTTGCAAACTAGGGTTTAAAATGATCAACATAAAAATAGGTCAGTTTTTCCACCAGAGTTTTCATGGTTTCCTTATGTGGAAGGATTCTGTCAATGTGGAAGTCCTGTTTTGTGTAAGTTACAAAGTCACAAAATTGCGCACCTGTGACCAAAAGCTGCCCTTGCACTTGGAACCAGTGGATATGCATTTTAGACAATTCATATTTCCCTCCATTTTTTTCTAAGAAGAATTTGTTGCTGCTGGTACATGCATCTTCAATTGTCATGTCTCTCACAGAATATGGGCACTTGATTTCAACGAATCTAATAACCATTTTGTCACAAACAATTGCATCTGGGGTAGCTCCTATAAAGGGTAGCTTGGGGTTTATCACAAGGCCAATATCATGGATATGGTTGCCACTTTGTTTGATGTACATTTGTTTAGCTATTAGTTCATTTGCCTTTCCATAAGATGTTGGAGCTACTGTAAAACCTTGCTCCTGAAAAGTGCTCATGAAAGCATCATTTATATTTTTTTCGAAGCATTATCCTACCAAAGTTTGATGCAGTGATTCTTTTCTTTCTCTCTGTGAACCACAGTTGTGTATCTGACTGAGAGCGAGTTGACTTTTCAATATCCTGTGCCTCTGTCTGGGTTAATGATACACCCCCCATTCTGGTGTTGGTGTTGGTACATCAATACAGCTGGGTAGCTCCTTAGGAAATGCTATATCTCCACATTTGTCAGAATTTACCTCCCTTGGTTGGGTGACAGGTTGTATAAGGGGAGCCTGAAATTATAAGGGAAGTCTGCCTGAAAGTATGTGATGACATCATACAAACTAAAATTAATGTGATCATCACAACACATATTTTAAATTGAATAATAATATTATGGATGTTTTTAAGTATTTCATTGAAATAAGAGAAGAAAAGAAATACTTTGATTTTTTGTCGTTTGGTGTACATTTTTCCCAGTTGTTATCTGTGTAATATTTGCTACATGTACATTACTAATTGCTATTAGTTTGTGTTTGTATTTTAAACAGATATTTCCTATTTTTCAGAAACACAACCTTTAGACCTACTGGCTCTGGCTGCTGAAAACAGAAGATTAGACCAGGAGCATGCCAAACTTATATCAAACAACGCACGTTTAAGTGAGGGTTATTCAAAAATGATACTACAATATGAAAAGTTATGTCGAAAGACAACTTCAAATTCCCATGATGTTGAGAGGGATTCCCAAGCCATGTTCAGCTGTAGTAATTTGAAACCATCAGATTACCAGTACTACACCGGATTTTCGAGTGACAGATTTCATAATTTGGTAAAAAAAAATTATCCCATCAGACGGAGAGCCATTTACATTTACAAAAACAGTGAGTGGAACAAAAACTATTTCTTTAGAAGACCAGCTTATTCTTATACTGATGAAGTTAAGACAAAATTTTGATTTTTTGCACTTAAGTAACCTATTCATGTTTTCTTCTCAGGCTTGCAGTACAATATTTTCCAATTACATGTTTTCAAACCCCAAAAGAGAGGAGATAGTGAGGAATATGCCATCAAAGTACAAAGAGGATTTCCCTGACACGATTGTTATCATCGATGGAACAGAACTCAAGATTCAAAAACCAAGTGCGTTAAATCAAGTCAATGCTACTGGGACTATAAATCCTGTACTAAGTTGAAAGCTCTAGTTGGTGTTGATCCCAGAGGATCGATTATCTTTGCCTCAATGCTTTTTTCTGGATCTATTTCGGATAAAGTTTTAACCGAAGAAAGTGGTTTTCTTAACCTTCTGACAGACCTCATTGAGCAACAGAAAATAAATATTGCTCTATTTCCACTGGATCAGTGCCATTTCTATTGCATTTGTGACTCCACTAACGTTATGCATATTTCTTTTTGCCCTTCGTATGCATTCAACGTAACCTTAATATAAAAGGCCGTTCATGTCAAAAACGAGATACATTTAACGCGTTAGCATTTAACGTGTTAAACATAACATTTAACGCGTTAAACATAACATTTAACGTGTTAAACATAACATTTAACGCGTTAAAACTTAACACGTAAAGCTTTAACGCGTTACCATTTAACACGTTAAAACTTAATGCGTTAATTTTTTGCATTTAACGCGTTAAATAGTTTTATCACGTTCATAATTATTTTAACGCGTTAAACTTTCTCAGATTAACCAATCAGTCGCACCCTTGCATATCAGCATTCGGATGAAAGTTCTTCATGGAAGATGGAAAATATGGAGGTTTCGAGGAGAGAGGTTCGGGCAGTAGTTCAAGAATGCCTTGGGGCTGTGCCAAGACAATCCCTCAGTCCCGTCGGCGATATCGTCAGTGGGCATGTATAAACTATTTGATAATGGTTATTTGTTACTACGCGGATTCATACAGTTTGCAAACTAAATTTGTTTCATACCCCGATGAAACTAAAAAAAATGACATCAATGCTTAAAACAGTTTACAATATTTTACATCATTGGTTCATTGGTTTATTTTGATTGTTTAACGTTTAATGTTAAGGGTTATCTCAGTTAACATGCGACTTTTGTACTCTACTTTTAAATACCAAGTACACAATACCGCAAGTCTATGTCCTTTACGGTAATGTATGTAAAGAGGTCATGCTCTTGATTGAATACCGTTTTAATAGATATATTTTCCCGATCCCACTATCTAAGATATAGATCGTTACCCAAAGAAAGACAGGGCCCGGGTAACATATGACCTGCAGGCTAAACAATTATCTGTTCTGTTATTCAATATCATTCTGTTACATTGTAAGCATAACACGTATAGGTAAAGCAGAAAAGGGCTGCGCAATGACGAGATGGTAACAATAAAATAGAATCATTTAGAATTATTTTTACCATGTCGTCACACTATTTTTGAACTTGATGTCAATAGGATTATGATAGAGACGAAACATCTTAAACATACAATCGAGTCTATTACCATCTCGGACACTACATGTGTCAGTTCTACTACAATGAACGCGACATTGTAGTCATCGAAACGTCATACTCTTAAACATCATATTGGTTGTGTTATATAACTCATATTTACATTACCAACCTGAAGAAATTGTTCAAGAATTTTACTATTAGTTGAACACTAGTCTCTCTTCCGTGGCGGACTGTCGCATTGTCTCTCTTCCGTGGCGGACTGTCGCATTGTCTCTCTTCCGTGACGGACTGTCGCATTGTCTCTCTTCCGTGGCGGACTGTCGCATTGTCATTCTTCCGTGGCGGACTGTCGCATTGTCTCTCTTCCGTGGCGGACTGTCGCATTGTAACTCATCCGTGGCGGACTGTCGCATTGTCTCTCTTCCGTGCCGGACTGTCGCATTGTAACTCTTCCGTGGCGGACTGTCGCATTGTAACTCATCCGTGGCGGACTGTCGCATTGTCTCTCTTCCGTGGATGACTGTCGCATTGTCTCTCTTCCGTGGCGGACTGTCGCATTGTCTCTCTTCCGTGGCGGACTGTCGCATTGTCTCTCTTCCGTGACGGACTGTCGCATTGTCTCTCTTCCGTGACGGACTGTCGCATTGTCACACTCCCGTTGCGGACTGTCGCATTGTCTCTCTTCCGTGGCGGACTGTCGCATTGTCTCTCTTCCGTGGCGGACTGTCGCATTGTCTCTCTTCCGTGACGGACTGTCGCATTGTCTCTCTTCCGTGACGGACTGTCGCATTGTCACACTCCCGTTGCGGACTGTCGCATTGTCTCTCTTCCGTGGCGGACTGTCGCATTGTCTCTCTTCCGTGGCGGACTGTCGCATTGTCTCTCTTCCGTGGCGGACTGTCGCATTGTCTCTCTTCCGTGGCGGACTGTCGCATTGTCTCTCTTCCGTGGCGGACTGTCGCATTGTCACTCTTCCGTGGCGGACTGTCGCATTGTCTCTCTTCCGTGGCGGACTGTCGCATTGTCTCTCTTCCGTGGCGGACTGTCGCATTACCTCTCTTCCGTGGCGGACTGTCGCATTGTCTCTCTTCCGTGGCGGACTGTCGCATTGTCTCTCTTCCGTGGCGGACTGTCGCATTGTCTCTCTTCCGTGGAGGACTGTCGCATTGTCTCTCTTCCGTGGCGGACTGTCGCATTGTCTCTCTTCCGTGGCGGACTGTCGCATTGTAACTCATCCGTGGCGGACTGTCGCATTGTAACTCATCCGTGGCGGACTGTCGCATTGTCTCTCTTCCGTGGCGGACTGTCGCATTGTCTCTCTTCCGTGGCGGACTGTCGCATTGTTACACTTCCGTGGCGGACTGTCGCATTGTCTCTCTTCCGTGGCGGACTGTCGCATTGTAACTCATCCGTGGCGGACTGTCGCATTGTCTCTCTTCCGCGGCGGACTGTCGCATTGTCACACTCCCGTTGCGGACTGTCGCATTGTCACTCTTTCGTGGCGGACTGTCGCATTTTCTCTCTTTCGTGACGGACTGTCGCATTGTCACTCTTCCGTGGCGGACTGTCGCATTGTCACACTTCCCTTGCGGACTGTCGCATTGTCACTCTTCCGTGGCGGACTGTCACATTGTCACTCTTCCGTGGTGGACTGTCGCATTGTCATTCTTCCGTGGCGGACTGTCGCATTGTCACACTTCCGTGGCGGACTGTCGCATTGTCACTCTTCCGTGGCGGACTGTCGCATTGTCACTCTTCCGTGGCGGACTGTCGCATTGTAACTCTTCCGTGACGGACTGTCGCATTGTCTCTCTTCCGTGGCGGACTGTCGCATTGTCACTCTTCCGTGACGGACTGTCGCATTGTCACTCTTCCGTGGCGGACTGTCGCATTGTCACACTTCCGTGGATGACTGTCGCATTGTCTCTCTTCCGTGGCTGACTGTCGCAGTGTCTCTCTTCCGTGGCGGACTGTCGCATTGTCTCTCTTCCGTGGCGGACTGTCGCATTGTCTCTCTTCCGTGGCGGACTGTCGCATTGTCTCTCTTCCGTGGCGGACTGTCGCATTGTAACTCATCCGTGGCAGACTGTCGTATTGTAACTCATCCGTGGCGGACTGTCGCATTGTCTCTCTTCCGTGGCGGACTGTCGCATTGTCTCTCTTCCCTGGCGGACTGTCGCATTGTTACACTTCCGTGGCGGACTGTCGCATTGTCTCTCTTCCGTAGCGGACTGTCGCATTGTAACTCATCCGTGGCGGACTGTCGCATTGTCTCTCTTCCGCGGCGGACTGTCGCATTGTCACACTCCCGTTGCGGACTGTCGCATTGTCATTCTTCCGTGACGGACTGTCGCATTGTCACTCTTCCGTGGCGGACTGTCGCATTGTCACACTTCCCTTGCGGACTGTCGCATTGTCATTCTTCCGTGGCGGACTGTCGCATTGTCATTCTTCCGTGGCGGACTGTCGCATTGTCACACTTCCGTGGCGGACTGTCGCATTGTCACTCTTCCGTGGCGGACCGTCGCATTGTCACTCTTCCGTGGCGGACTGTCGCATTGTCACTCTTCCGTGACGGACTGTCGCATTGTCACTCTTCCGTGGCGGACTGTCGCATTGTCACTCTTCCGTGACGGACTGTCGTATTGTCACTCTTCCGTGGCCGACTGTCGCATTGTCACACTTCCGTGGATGACTGTCGCATTGTCACACTTCCGTGGCGGACTGCCAAATTCGCCAGTGAGACATGGTCGAAATCAATCATCATACTGTTCATGACGTCATGGGGGACATTAATTAGTCAGCATAATGACATTTCGACTAAACACAATGCTATGTTATCTCAAGAACACGACAAAACCCAGTGGTCTTTTTATCACAATTACTCAACATTAGGGTTCAGTTGAAGGACATGGCATGCTGACATTACAGTATGTGTTTGACTCGACAGCTTAGTCACGTCACGCTTTGATTTCATATCAATGGGAACTCATCGTAACGCCATTACAGGACAAGTGGTGAGCATAAAATGAATAATAAATGCTCAACATCCTAGCGTTTCCACTCAGCAGCAAGATCACTCACGGGCGTAACATGACAAGTGAACGATTTACTCATGTGGTTGTATATACTTGTTTATATACCTGTTTATTACATTTTTTACCAGTGAAATGTCGAAAATAATTCATTCTACAGAAGTGATATTTTCACATGTGAAAAATATCACTTCTACGGATTTGACTAATCAAAACACTGCTTACAAACGACAATGGGGGGGGGGGGGGGGGGGGGGGGGATGGGGGGGGGGGGGGGGGGAGGGAGCTGACCCATAATATTTTGTTATAAAATGTAATTAACAGGCTATCTTATACCTTCTTCAGTAATACTAAATACATTTCACTCGTAAGGCTAATATTTTGATATTTTTCACTTGTGCTGCGCACTCGTAAAACATCAAAATATAAGCTCCACTCGTGAAATATATATATGTTATTACTGAAGCACAGAATTACGGAAAGTGCGATTACATAAATTAAAATAAATTGTGTCCAATTCTTTTATAATTATTTTGTAATATAATATGTTACAACTAAGAGGTAACGAAAGCATTAGACTATAATCCGTGATTTAAAGTACATCAATCGTCATACACATACCAGTACAGGTTTTCGTTAATTCAAGATAATACTTTTTAATGACTACCTTGTATTTCATTCCCTAATAAATAGTATTTGTAACGTAATATTCTATTAATTAACACATGCTACACATTGAGTTTGCGAATACACGGATGCGATAAGTGAGTGCCTGTGGTACGGGTTAGACATTAAAAAAATAATTCATGAAAGTTTTTTTTTTTTTTTTTTTTAGATCTTCTATCCTTTGGATTTACTAGGATGCTTCGGAGTGTCTTGTGTGGCTTCGTGGCTGTAGTTATGCCATAGCGGCAGTATATCGCCTGGATGGTTTCCGGAAATACCTGTGATATACGGGATGACCACTTGGCCTTTAATTTTGTTGTTACCCTAAGCTGGGTTTTTTTTTTTTTTTTTTTTTGCTTTTCCCTTTATTTTGACATTGTTTGTGTACCCGTTTAAGGGCCCATTCCGGATATTCACATGTTTTCATTGCCCTAGCTATGTGGTTCTGCTTTTGTAGTCTGTCCTGCTGTTCTGTGACTATAGACTCACATCTATTGAACAATGTGCGCACGACGCCTAGTTTCTGATGTAAAGGATGGTGAGACTTGAACAATTGGAGTAATTATTGTTTTATTTGTTTGTTTGTTGACAAAAAACCCGCTTGATCTGTTACATCTTTATTATTGTCGCAATCAAATATAAAACATATAAATTTCTTTTTTTTTCAGTTTTGAACTATTTTTCATTCATCCTTTGCATATATATAGTATATGATTGTACATTTGTAGAATACATATACATAAATTTTACAGCAACATGTGATAGCTTTCATCATAGAGCACAAAACATTATCAAATGGCACAGTATAAATGTATTCCAAGAAGTCGTAGATTGTCGCAGGCTAAACTGCACTAGTTTGTTATAGAAAGATGATTTTTTTTATATAAATAGTGAATAAACAAACAAGAGAAAATCAGCAATTATACAATATACTTATAAGAATGATTATAATAGAAGATTGATAATATGGAGATTTATCTTCCTTTGACTTGTACTTTATATTTCTGCATATAATTAAACCCATCACATTGAGTTATCCATTGGAATATTTGTGACATGTAAATGTTACTGATAGACATTACCAGTGAGAAATTAAAAAAAAAAAAAAGACACTTTACTCGAATTGCTCTGGATGGCATAAAACGGGCCTTCTTTCTTCGGTATGTTTTCAGTGAGGTAGTCACAAACTACTACAACGCTCTTATAACTATAAAATATAGATCGAAGATTAAAACAAGAACATGTAAATATATGGTATTAAGTTTTGGCAGAGACTTAGATAAACCTGAAAGTCACTACCCGAGTCGGTTTGTGTTTCTCGGGAAACTGAGAAACAGGCCGGTTTGTGCTGTCGTGGTTGTGCCCTTTAGCATGACACTTTTACATTTACACTTAATATGGGCCTCCCGTATGTTGTTCAGTGAGGTAGTTACCAACTACTACAAGGTTTAAATAACTATAAAATATAGATAGTGGAATAAAATAACATCATGTAAATATATAGTATTAAGTTTTGACAGGAATTTAGATTAATCTGTAGCGGGACTGGACCGGGTCGATTATCGGTGACCAGGTAGCTCAATTGGTAGAGCATCCGGCTAGTGTTCGGAGGTCCGGGGTTCGAACCCCGGTCTGGCCGCTACATTTTCTCCTCTCCTGTTACAAAATTGGCGCCCAACTAAAATACCCACGGTGGTGGTATAAGGGTCTCGTGTGTCTTCGAGGGCGAAGACTTGAAAAAGGGAGGGAGGTGTTTAGCGGGACTGGACTGGGTCGATCATCGGTGACCAGGTAGCTCAATTGGTAGAGCATCCGGCTAGTGTTCGGAGGTCCCGGGTTCGAACCCCGGTCTGGCCGATACATTTTCTCCTCTCCTGTTACAAATCTATTAAAAGTTCCATACCCGTGTTTGCTAGTTTTTTCCAGGAAGACGAGAAACGGGCTAGTCTTGGTTGTGTTCTAGGGCGAGACACTTTACATTTATCGCTCTGGATGGCTTGCAACGAGTCACCCGTATGTCATTCAGTGAGGTAGTCACCAACTACTACAATGATAATCCGCCTCAAAATGACCGAGGCTGTTCACGGGGTGATAAATCCAGCAAACAAACAACAGGTTAGTCTAATTCCGTGTTTTGGGTTGGTAAACTGTCGTTCATCATTTCAAGTAAGCAACCGATCAACATACAATAATCTCCTACGTGGTATATTAAAACAAAGGTAAAACATATGGACATAACTTATACATATTTAAATATAAAGTAAAAAGGTTAAAATAACATTAACAAAAATATCACCGAATGGGACTAAATTACATTTGGACGTTGTCATATTTCATAATCTTATTAAGAGCTATTCCAAATAGCCAAATGTCATTTTTGCTAGGATAGAAAAAATGTTTTAAAATATCAGTTCAACGACCATAAAAAAACATATATTCACCATGGAACCTATCGACGTTATATTTACGCTCATCATAAACTAATATCTGGGTATAGAAGAAAATGTTGAAAATAATGGTTATATTAATGAAACAACTTTGTATACAATATATTTACGTCTACAACACGCTTGCATTAAAATGTTTCAGATGTATATACAGTAAATAAAGCAAAATAACAGTAATCGGTATTCATAACGTCCAATCTGATTAAAATTAGACTTGTAATTTCCGCTCCTCTTCAATACTCTACGATACACTTCACTCCAAGTGATCTTGTATTGAAGTGTATCGTAGAGTATTGTAGAGGAGTGGAAATAGACTGGCCCCTCTGTCTCTAGAATATTAAAATTATAAATAAAATTTAGCTTTATGATTTTGATCCCTAGAATATGTCTGATTCTAGTTTTCAAACTAGGGGCAGATAATCTAGTATTAGTATTTAGCT